>NC_133660.1:186512462-186778525 GCF_037893015.1 Macrotis lagotis | reverse complement strand
AATTTCTCACTCATTATTAATATTGATTATTGTTATTAAAGTTCATAGACTTCTTTCTTTTTATTTTTTATTTTAAAATTCTTTAAAAATTTGACAGATAATCTTGTCATTTATGCTTTTCTTGCTATCTGAATTCATTTGCCATTACTGTTTTACTGTTGTCTATGTGGTTTGCAAATGAAACAAGTTAGTAAGCTGTGTGTTTTTTTGAAACAGAATGTTCTAGGTATCTCTTTCATTGAATTCCCTTCTTTAATCTTGATGGTTAAGCTCAAGTTTGCATGGCATGTATCTTTAGCTCTTTTAATCTTCTGAGTACATTTTCCTATAACCATCAACCATTCCTAGTGATTCACTTTTTATCATTTTTCAAATTTTATCACTTTTTTGTCAATCAGTGAAAAATAACTTAAAAAATCAGTGAAAAAATGGTAAGTACATAATATATACTAAACACAAATAGTAATAATTGGAGATATAATAATGGAATATATGCAAAAAATAAATAAATAAAAGCAATTCTGCTTTTGCGTGCACACTGCAAAGGCTTCCATTTCAACCACAAAGACTTCAACTCCCACCACTACAGTTCTCAGCCTAGTCCTCTACCTCGCCATGCCACCCCTGCACTGGGTCTCAGTTCTCTCTCCTGGGCATGTCTATCCTCCCCCTTCCACCATGACAGATGTTCTCCTCTGTTCTTTTGTGAGTTCTGTCAAACCAAAGTCTGTTAAGAGGCCTGATATATACTGATTCTGAGGGAGAGTCAGAAGAGCTTAAGACTGTTCTTGGTTTCTCTCCACTATCTTGGCTGAAAGGCTATACAAATTTTCAATTAAGAAAGTAACCTTTTGACCAGGATAAGGAGTAAACATAATTATCTATAAAATAGAGTCACCACTCATGTATAATTTTTTGGGGGGGAAGGGGGTTGCAAAACAGTGGGGTTAATTGTCTTGCCCAAAGTCTCACAACTGATTTATTATTAAGTGTCTGGAGCTGGATTTAAACTCAGGTCCTCCTGACTCAAGGGCCACCCAGCTGCCCCTAAGATACTCTCTTTTTTTGATAATTTGAACAGAATGGGTTTTTTTTGCTATTCCCATCTAACGGTAAACAAAATTTTAAAATTCCTTTTGCCTCCCAAAAAACAATACAAGAAAAAATATTTAGGAAGTCAAAAGTATTAGTTTGATTTTTTTGTTTGATTAATTGTCACATTTTAATTATGAAAAAAATCATAGAATCTCAAAATTGGAAGGAATCTGATAGGCTATTAGATATTTGATCAATAATTTCTGTAACATTGCAATGTGTTCACCTATACTTCATTTGAAATTCTTTACATTACATTCCATAATGAATATGAAACCTTCTATTCCCAAGGCAATAAAATTCTTATTGCATTACTTGTTAAAAAGTTTATATTCCCTTCTAGGAATTCAAATCTATCTCTATGTAACTTCTTTTTTTATTTCACTACTTAAAAATATTTATTTAGCTTTTTATTTATTCCCAGTTATATGTAAAACAATTTTTGACATTCATTTTTAGTTCCAGAGAGAACTTATTGGAAAGGCAAACAATTCAATATAGTCATGTAAACATGTGTGGCATGTGTAGTCATGCAAAATATTTTCATAATTTTCATTCTGTGAAAGAAAATATAGATAATGAAGAAACTCAAGGAAAAAATAAAGAAAAAAGAAATATACTTCAATCTATATTCAGAAATGATCAGTTTTTTCTCTAGAGATGGAGAACATTTTTTTAGGTTTTTGCAAGGCAAATGGGGTTAAGTGGCTTTCCCAAGGCCACACAGCTAGGTAATTATTAAGTGTCTGAAACCAGATCTGAACTCAGGTACTCCTGACTCCAGAGCCGGTGCTTTATCCACTATGGCACCTAGCCTCCCCCTGGAGAACATTTTCCAACCATAATCCCTTCAGTATATTTCTAAGCAATTCAATGAGATTCTTATATTACTAAGAATAAATACTTTGTACAGTATTTGACCATACTCTATTTTGCATACAGTACATTTCACTTTATATTGGGTTTTTCTGAGAGCATCCTTCTCATCATTTCCTATAGCAAAATTGTACTCCATCATAATTACATACCACAATTTGTTCAGCCATTTCCCAAATGATGGACATTCCCTCAATTTATAATATTTTGCCACTAAAAAGTGCTGCTATAAATACTTTTGTACGTATAAGTCCTTTTCCTTTCTGCTATTTTAATCTTTTGAGGGGGGAGATAACTCCAATAGTACCAATTGCTAGATCAAAACATATGCTTGGCTTAATAGTCTTTTGGGTATAATTCAAATTGTTCTATAGAGTGCTTGAATCAATTCTCAGTCCCACCAATAGTGCATTTATATCTCATTTTCCCCATTTCTTCAACATGCGTCATTTCCCTTTTCTATTCTATTGGTCAATCTAATAGTTATGAGGAAATACTTCAAGATTGTTTTGACTACTTTTCTCCAATCAATTGTGTTAGAACATTTTTTTCCCAACTAGATATGATTTGATTTGATTAGCTTTGATCATCTAAAATCTGTATAAATCTTTTGATCATTCATTAAGGAACATTTCATTTGTTTTCCATAAAATTGACTCAGTTCTCTATATATTTGAGAATTGAGGACTTCTCAGGAAAATTTGCTTCAAAGTTTTTTTTAAATGTTTTCTCCCTTTATTTTTCCAATTTTATACAAAGATAACTTTCAACATTTATTCTTTTTCATGTTTTTGAATTATACATTTTTGTATTACCCTCTCTTCCCTCCCCCATCCCCATTGCAGTGAATAATCTGATATAGGTTTAATATTTACAATCCTGTTTAACAAATTTCCATATTCAGCATGTTGTGAAAGAAGACCTAGAACTAAGGGGAAAATAAAAATGGACCATTAAAGATATTTTTAAAAAGTGAACTTAGTGTGCTTCATTCTGCATTCAGACTCTTTTTTTTTTTCTGACTGTGAATGGCATTTTTCTTAACAAATCTGTTGAGAGGAAAATTTACTCCCTGTTTATACTCTCCCTACTTTCCCTCTACTATAATAGGTGTTTTGTGCATTTTCATAAAAATTAGTTTTCAAAGTTACTATAGCTAACTGAATTTCCTTCCATCCTAATCTTCCCTATTTATTCTCTCTCTCCTTTCCCCTTGTCCCTTCTCTAGTGTTTTCCCCTCTCTCACTTTTCTTCTATCAACCTCCCATTCCCTTTTTTTTTCTTTATCCTCCTACTTTCATGTAGGGTAAGATAGATTTCTATACTCAAAAAACTTTCTATGTTATTCTCTCATTGATTCAATTCTGATGAAACTATGCCTAGCCACTTCCGTCTTGGAATTTAAAATATTTGCTCTTATCTATATGGAAAGCATGTCAAAAAGCTGACATCAAATGGTACCATTCTACTCCAAGTTTGAGTAAACTTTGAGTTATTGAAAATTGTCATCATTTCTCTAAGCATTAAGTTATTGTTTGAAAGTGGATGCTGATTTTTTTTGATAAATTTACTGCATGCAAAAAAAGGGGAAAAAAAAGAAAAGAAATACCTGCATGTTTATCTCATTATATAAGAAATTCAGGTACCAAGAAATAAACGGCTTGACTTTTAACTTCTGGTCTGTTATAGAGAAATATTCTAGAAAAGATAATAATTTCCTTATCTGTCCAATATATTTCATATATAATATCCATGACAAGGACTTTGCAGTATACAGTTACCATCTTCATAGGAACTATTAAAGTCTCATCTATATTTGCTCTTGTTGATAAAAGAAGAAAGATATAATTTGCTGATTATTTCCCTTTCTCATGTGAGGATGGTGACATGGGTCAAAATTCAGTTTCAGATTTGGTTAGTTTCCATTATTTTTTTTAAATTAAATTCAAGCTTTGTTAAAAAAAAAATAGATGTTTACAGCTATGGTATTTGGAGATTTAATGGCCTGAAGACAAGTCTCTGGGTCCGTTTTTCCCATATTTTTTTGCCCACAATAATTATATAAAGTCAAGGAGAACTTTACATGCATCATTCAAACCTGAAGGTTATCTCAGTCTTTTCCTTTCAGCAGGGGAACAGAAGGAATCTCAGTTTTGATACATGTAGTCCTAGATGTAACTGTTAAAAGTAATTCATGTCGCTATCTCAGGCATTATGTCTTTCCCCATTAATAATTGCTTAGATTCTGTTTTTCAGGACTGAATATTTGCATGTTTCCTTATATACTTTGGAGATTCAAGCATCACTCTAGGCTGCTGTTTTCCTCACAACTAAGCAACATTGTGTATAGAGAGAGAACTAAATGTGACAGAAAGATCTGAACTAACAAGTTTTAGATATGTCACAATTATGTGACATTGTGGGCAGGTGACTAAACCTCTGCCTTAGTTGTCTCCCTGCTTCAAGTTTCATCATCTAAAAATCATGCAAGATGGACTAAATAAAGTACTTAAAAGGTCTATTTTTCTGGTATGAAATAGGAAAATATCTAGTGATTCTCCTAACCCTTTCCCCACTTCAAATAATTTTAAATTTCACTAACATTTTGCATTACTTTCTTAATTCTTGAAAATCAAAAAATAAATAAACCATTGATTTTTAATATTTGTCAAATTTCCAAGCATTAAATACTATTCTGAAAATCTAACAATGAACTCCTGAGAAGTATGAGCTCACTACAGTACATAGTCATCCCTAAATGTATGATCTTCTACATATCTAAGGGACCATAAAAGTAATTTAGTCTAACCTTTTTTATTTTCAAAAGTTGTTTTATTTATTTTATTACTTTGTTTCCAATTATATGAAAAATGTTTAAATAACTATTTTCAAAAAAATTGAGTTCCAAATTCTCTTTCCTTTCTTCCTTATATCAAATATATGTATGAAGTCATAAAAATATTGTCATATTAGCAATTTGCAAGAGAAAATGCAAAAAAAAATAAAATGATAAAAAGAAAGCTTTAAAAAGGTATGTTTCAATTTGCATTCAGAATTCATCATTTCTCTTTCTTGATGTGCATAACATTTTTCATCATTGATCCTTTGGAATTAACTTAGATCATTATCTGGATCAGCATTGCTAAGCTTTTCATAGTTGATCATGCTTACAGCATTATTGTTAATGTCTACAAGATTCTGTTGGTTCTACTTCATTTTGTAGGAGTTTATACAAATCTTTCAATGCTTTTCTGAAACTAGTCATCATTTCTTATAATCCAATATTACTCCATTGCAATAATATACCACAACTTGTTCAGTCATTCCCTAATTGGTGAGTATTAACTCAATTTCCAAACTATACCACTACAAAAAAGTGATGTTATAAATATTTTTATAGATATAGGGCATTTTCCTTTTAAAAATATATTTTTAATACAGACCTCATAGTGATATTTCTTCACTAAAGGGTATGCACAGTTTTGGGGGGCTTTGTTTTTTGTTTTTGTTTTTTTAGTTTTTTGTACGGCAATGGGGTAAGTGGCTTGCCCAAGACCACACAGCTAGGTAATTATTAAATGTCTGAGACTGGATTTGAACTCAAGTCCTCCTGACTCCAGGGCTGGTGCTCTATCTACTGCTCCACCTAGCCACATGGTATGCACTATTTTAAAGACATTCGGACCTAGTTCCAAATTATTCTTCAGAATGGTTGTACTAGTTCACAACTAGTTTCAACAACACATTAATTATCCATTTGATTTAATATCTCCTCCAGCATTTGGTATTTTCCATTTCTGTTAAAGTAAGCAATCTGATGAATGTGAGGAAGAATTTCAGAATTTTTACATTTCTTTGATTTCTAGTGATTTAGGACATTTTTCATGTGTTCATTAATAGCTCTGAATCATTTTATAAAAACTATTTGTTCACATCTTTGACCACTTATTAGTTGAGAAATAAATATTATTTTTATAATTTTGGTTAAGTTCTTTATTTATCCGAGAAATTAAACATTTAACAGGAGAACTTATGTAAATTATTTTTTAAGTTTCCAATTATTTTTTTCCAATTTTGACTGCATTAGTTTTGTTTGTACAAAGACTTTTTAATTTCATATAATTAAATTATCTATTTTAATTCCAATAATTCTCATTTTGTTATAAGCTCTTCCCTTATCCATAAAAAAGTACATTTTCCCATGTTTCCTAAATTTACTTATTAAATCACTCTTTGTAGCTAAATCATTTATCTATTTTGGCCTTATCTTGATAAGGCAAAATGTTAGTCTATCCCTGCTTTCTGCCAAAGTGCTTTCCAGTTTTCCTTGCAATCTTTGTCAAATAATAAGTTTTTGCTCCAAAACCTTGAATGTTTGTTTTTATCAAAACACATATATTGGGGTGCCTAGGTGGCATAGTAGATAGAGCACCAGCCCTGGACAGGAGTACCTGAGTTCAAATTTGACCTCAGACACTTAATATTTACCTAGCTGTGTGGTCTTGGGCAAGCCACTTAACCCCATTGCCTAGCAAAAACCTAATAAACAAACAAACAAACAAAAAATTAAATAAATAACAATAAATTTAAAAAAACACACATAATGGCCATTTACTACTATGTAATATGTATCGAATCTATTTCATTGTTCCACTTCTCCATTTCTTAGCCAGTACCAAATTACTTTGATTATTACTTCTTTGTAATATAATTTAAAATTTCAAACTTGCTAGTCTATCATTTTACTCTTTATTTATCTATTCCCTTGATACTCTAAAATTTTGTTCTTCAGATGAATTTTGTTATTCCTTTTCCAACTATATAAATTAATTCTTTGTTCTTAAGCAAAAAAAATTATTAAGTTAATTAAATAAGTTAATTTTTCATCTTTATTATATTTGGTTGACTTACCAACAAACAATTACTATTTCTTTATTTAAACATGTCTGTTTGTGAGATATGCTTTGTATTTGGGTTCATATAATTTTTTGGTTTGTTTAGGCAGGTAGATTCCCAAGCATTTTATAATTTCTGCAGTTCTTTAAAATAGAATTTATCTTTCTATCTATTCCTATTGGACTTTGTTGGTATTAAATAGAAATGTCCATGGTTTATGTGGGTTTGCTTTGTATTCCGCAACTTAACTGAAGTTAATTGTTTCAAATATTTTTGGGTTGATTCTTTTTGATCTTCAAAGTATACCATTATATCATCTGCAAAGAATGATAGTTTTATTTTCTTATTGACTTCTTAAAGCTTTAATTATTTTCTTGTGTTACTACTATAACTACTAATTTTAGTATGTTATTGAGTAATAGTTGTGGTAATAGTTAGAGTTGTTTTTAGTTTAATATAGTTTCTATATCATGACTCAATGGATAGATCACTGGGTCTGGAACCAGAAAGACCTAGATTCAGTTTTGTCTTTAGTCTCTATCTGTGACACCATATACAAGTCACTAAACATCTATTTGTCTTAATCCACATGAAGGAAATGGCAAACCGTACTAGGATTTCCCCCCCCCCAAAAAAAAAACCTATACAGGATTAAGAAGAATGTAACATGACAGAACAACAATTCATCAGGTTAAGAAAGACTCCATTTATTTATTTGCTTTCTGGGTGTTTTTAATCAGAATGGGTGTTTTATTTTGACAAAGGCTTTATCTCCATTTATTGACACAATACTGATAGTTTCCCTAATACTGAACCAGTCAGCCATTCCTAGTATAAACCCCACCTGGTCATAGCGCATGATCTTTGTCATACATTGTACACTGTCTCCCTGCTATTTTCCTAAATACATGTAAAGAAAGTTTTTCAACATTCATCTTCCCTTCCATCCTCCCTTCCCAACCCCCTCCCCTCAGTGGTAAACTGTCAGGTTAATATTGTACATACACATTTTTTAGTTGTTTTTTTTTTTTTTGCAAGGCAATGGGGTTAAGTGGCTTGCCCAAGGTCACACAGCTAGGTAATTATTAAGCGTCTGAGGCCGGATTTGAACTCAGGTACTCCAGACTCCAGGGCCAGTACTCTATCTACTGTGCCACCTAGCTACCACTAATACATACACATTTTTGTTAAACATATTTATATATTAGTCATTTTCAGTATGAGTAATTAGAGTTAAGGGAAAGAAATATAGAGGAGAAATTTTGTTTTGCTTTACATTACTTTTCTTCTTCTGGAAGGGGATAACATTGTCCATAGTCAAGCTTATAGGGTTATCCTAACTCTGAGCTACTGAGAAGAACTGCATCCATCAAGGTTTATAAACTCACAACGTTGTTAAAATGAAGAATGTTCTCCTGGTTCTGCTCCCTTCGCTCAGCATCAGATCCTATAATTCATTCCATACTTGTCTAGTGTCTGACCATTTATGGTTTCTTATAAAACAATTGTATTTCAACTAGTCTTTTATTTAAAATTTTTACATTACATTCATTAATGAAATTGGTTTGTAGTTTTTTCTTTCTCTGTTTTTTTTTTACTTTCCCTGGCTTAGATTTCTAAAGCATACTTGTGTCATAAAAGAAATTTGGTGGAATATGTTTACCTATTTTTTCAAGCAAACTTTTAATTTTAAAGAAGAACAAACTGAGATAAGAGTAGATAAAATATTGATTTTTTTGCCATATAGGTTATAAATTATAACCTTATGAGTAAGGTTTAAAAGTCAGTTCCTTTATCTTGAAATTCAAGATCCAAATCCTTTGTTTCTCATCCACCAGCACATTATGAAGGGTCCAGTAGTGTGAAGGGTCCCTTTTTCCTTATATTTTTATTTCAGAGATGTAGATGAAAGTCCATTATAGCTCAGTCATATGGTTTTGTTATTCAGGCAGAAGTCATAGCCTATGAAAAACATAATGCTGGTGAGAGTAGACTACACAAATGGAATTTTAGTTGCTATAATTGATGCAAAAAAATGAACTTAAAAAATTAGGCTAGTTATCTTATGATCTAAGCCTGATGAAACTGATTATAATAATAAAATAATTTAGGTTAAAAATAAACTTCTTAAATATAGGATTGAGAAATATGACCAGATACATGTGAACAAGTTCTATGGAATTTAACTTGAAATCAAGTTTAATGTAAATCAGAAATATGATGTAAACAACCAAAAAATTAGTATGATTCTAAACTGCCTAATGTCCAGATTAAACAGAGTGATTGTCAGTACTCTCTACTGGTGAGAACATTTATGAAGCATTATTAAATCTACTAAATTTATTCTATGATAACATATTGACAAGTTGGAAAACACTCAGGATGACGAAATGGTCTCAAATATACCATATAAGGCGAGATGGAAGCTATTGTACATTTAGTGGAGAACAGAAATTAATATGTGCTGTTTGCTTCAAAGGATTTTAAATGTTATACTTAGGGGCAATTTTAGGGGAAAAAAGGAAAAAGGGAAGAAGAAAGGATGAAAAGGGAAAAGAGAAAAAGAGAGAAAGGGGTAGATATTGCTGTACCTACTAGAAAGCCTCAAAGAGAAGATGATAAAGGTAACTATAATTTAAATAACTTTTTGTTATTTGTCTATTATTAGACTTTCAGTTTCATAGAGTACCACATCAACCAACCAGGTCATTGGAAGTGTGAATTGAAAAATTATCTTTATCATAGTGAGAGGTATGCTGTGCAAGGTGTTCATCTTACTTGCCTTTACCAGAATTATTCTACTCCATGGCATGATTGAGAGGAAACACGACTGTTGGATATGGTTTTGGCTGCTTGGGGAGTCTCTTGGACTTAAATTATTTTTACTTTCTCCAGTATCAGCAAGTACCATAGCTCTTCGTCAATGCAGGGCAAACACCAGAATGTGACAACCTGTTGCATCCTAAATGTCTCCCAATGGATTGATCATTGGTTTGCTCTTTACTCACAAATATTCCTCCTGTATCAGTGAGGAGCACAGTGCACCACCAAACAATACATGTGACATCTGACAACAAAATGTGACACCCAAAACATCCTATTCTGTCATTCAATGGTCCAATAATCAGTACATCTTTCCTCTCAGACCTTCCACCTTTGATCTATTCATCATATGATAGGATTGATAGCTTTAATTCTAGAACAATGTCAGTTTGTCATTCATAGGTATGTTCTGCTCTGTTCTATCAGTACTCTCCCTAGAGCTCCAGCTCACCAAATGCCACCAGAACTGAGAGATTTCTAAAGCATGGTCTTTTCTTTCCAGGTGAAACCTATCTAGAGCCGGTCCCTTAACTTCACAAAGAAAAGAGAACTCTACTTGGGCCTCCCTCTAGGATTTGATCAGTCACTGGGATTGGTTAAGTTACCACACTAGATTCTTCCTGGCACCTTCTCTACACTTCAGATTTGGGAATCTAAATCTTTCTATCAATTTAGGACATCCCTTCAAAACAGTGCTCATCTATCTCGCAGCATAAACTGAGTTATGTTCTACTGCTACTCACTTTGAATCCTTTTCCACTTGAGTCTATCTTCTCTTGTCAGTTTTAATATCCATTTATCATTTGAACCTCACAGCAACCCCATAAGGAAAGTGCTTTGCTAGAACGCTAGAAGGAAAAGTACTCAAAATTCAGGAGCAAGTCAAAACTATAGTCAAGTTAAATGTTAATATCTTCATTCTAACTAGTGTATCTATGTGCCCTTGGCACCACCTGAAGGTTGGAGTCAATATCATACATTCTGAATTTCAAATTTAATATTCCTTGGTAGACCAGTGAGGTTTCCAATAACCAATATTTCAAAAAGTCAGAGATCTGATATTATCACCAAAAATACTATCTCCCAAATCTAGCAGATTTCATTCAACAGAAGTAATTGTTACCCATTTTTTCACATATACTGTTCTGACTGGAACACAGTTTATTTGGGGTAGTGGAGAGTGAAGTTATCATGCCACATAGCTAGAAGATATTGAGACGTTGGTTTATAATTGCAATCGTAGTTACCCACATTGACTCCTCTAATTCTATTATGAGATATAATTTACCATTTTTGCCTGTTTGTAATTCAGACCATAGGGTTATTATTAATTTTTCATTTTCTTTTTTAAAAAACAGGCATTGATCATTTTAGGGTAATCTTTTAGAAACACTGGTCTTTTTCCCCTTAATATAGTCAACAAATGTAATCTTATTAAACCCCATTGTAATTTTAGCCAATCTCATTATTATAGATAGTAAGTCTACATGATCAGGACATATAATTTTACATAGAAGAAAATGTTGCACAGAATACTAAAGGACAAGATAAGAAAATTTAGTCAACTGGATAAGTCTTGGATACATGAAAAATTTAAGACAGTTAATTTCTAATGGAACAATAGATCACTATATATATATATATATATATATATATATATATATAATTGATAAGATAATGCAAGGAAGAGAGAGTACAATGTTATATATTATTGAGTCTACATAAAGAATCCATGACTCCAAGAAAGCATTGAGGTCAACATTGCAAGCAATTACATTTGAATATATGCTAAGGAAAGGACAATTCAGTTTCAGCTTTTAGGGCATTAGTTGATTCATTCAAGGGTCAGAATGGAATATAGTTCTGAAAGGCATTGAATCGCCTCAGTGCATCCATTCACTGTATATTATCTTTATAGCTAAGGAGCCCTTGATATTTTTAAGGCTGCTGTTATTTATTTTTGTGCTCTAGCCTCAGAAAAATAAAAAAGAATGTATTATATTCTGTACTTGGCCTAAACTCCTCATTCATTTTTATCTTCTATGTCCTTTTTTTGCTTTGTTTTGTTTGTGTGTGTGCAACATCTGCTTTCCCTTTCAAGTTGTGAAAGTAGTCTTCTCAACACTTTCCCCCCCTGCAATATCAGTAAACTAGGTCAGGAGATATGTGAGTACCAACAATGAAAGAACTGAGTAAGATTGCTCAGAGACTTTTGCAATTTTTGTTCTTGAAGGCTTGTCTACACTGCTGAATAGAGGCTTTCAACAAGAAATGAAAAACAAAATTCTATTGTATGGCCCTAAATTGTGTGCATTGGTCTAAACCAAAACATTATAATTCAAATACTCATACTTTGGCAGTCGAATGTGTGACTGAAAAATGAACACTATTAAGAAATACAGTGTGACATATTTATTCTTACCTGGGTGGCTAATAGAGCTGTATCCTGGATGTCTGGTATTAATCTCTGTTGAGCTTCTGAAGGGGAAAATTCCTGGGAGGAAGACTCCAAAGAACTGGCATCCTGATGAAAATAACTTTTTGTGAATTTTATGTTATTGGAAATCCAACTTCAACTTCCAATCCTTTAGAGAAGGCAGAAGAAAGAAAAAAAAGACAAAATGATTTATCTGAAACTAATTTAATTACTCAAAATGTTATTTATTTGGAACATTGCAAAACTGTTGAAAAATGAGTTTGTATTAGAGGGAGAGATGACTCATGTCCAGTGGAACAAGAAATAAAGTTGGAATAACTGCAGCCCAACAAAAATGCAGATTTGGGGCTAAAGATGCAAATCTCAGGGCTGTATCTACAAAGACAACAAATTTCAGATAGTTGAACCATTATACCATGAATCTGACAGCTGTAGAAAATCAAATTGGATAATTTAAGCCAAGAAACCCACTTTGCTTTATCTTAAGTGTTTGGATAAGTTCCCTAAATTACTTAACTACACCATCTGCCCTAATTCTTCATTTCATTTAGACTTCTCTCTCATAGACAAAGTTCCTTTATTGCATAATAGAGATGGTACAAATCTATGTTATAATTAATCTATAGAAATAACATCATCAAAAATAATGTAAGAGGAAAGCAAATTTTATTGTATAAGTAACTCTTCTTTGTTTTTCTAAAGATAATCTAGGAGGCATCTAATCCTATAGTTTTAAGGAAGAAAAATTATAGAATGTAATTATAAAGTTAGAAATAGGGAAGAAGGGGTGGCTAGGTGGCACAGTAGAGAGAACATAGGCCTTGGAATCAGGAGTACCTGAGTTCAAATCTGGACTCGGTCACTTAATAATTATCTAGCTGTGTGGCCTTGGACAAGCCATTTAACGCCATTTGCCTTGCAAAAAAAAAAGAAATAGAGAAGAAAAAAAGCAACATATACTTTCTTATCTCTAGAAAACTATAGCCATAAGCTGAAAATAGAAAAAGATTTCAGAGGTAATTATGACAAATCTTATTGCAGAAAATTTTAATATTCTTGGCCTGGAATTATGCAGTTTTGGATTCCATATAATTTATTTATTTATCATTTTTGCAGCTTAAGTTTTTGAATTTAACACTTAAGAAAGTTTTGGAAAAGAGCAAAATAGGTATAACAGTTTAAAAAAAACAAACAAATTCTACTGAGAACACAAAAACATGCTAGTGGCAATATACAAATGTAGGCACTGCCCAGCAGAAACATTAAAAAATTACAAATAATATTATTTGGTTTTCAAACTTTCAAACTTATAGGTTAGAATCATAGGCAAGATATACCTCTCTGGGATATCTTTAGGCAAGTTTTATTACTAAATCTGGTTACAAATTATTTGCCTTTCTTTAAACTCCATTTGCATCAGAAAATTTATTTCTGGCTTTTTGCTCCTTCTTTAAAATGTCCTAGGCAAAAATGGAAGCCCAAATTATCTGCAGTTTCTAAACTCAAAATGAATTGAGCTTTTCCCATATGCAATGTTAAGCAGAACTCCCTTGCTCCTTTAATATCCCAGAATTGTATTTTCAAACAGAAGAAAATAACATTCTATTAATAAACTCAACTGCTATTCTTTTAAAGTACTTTTAAAGGCACAAAGAGAAGGAAGAAAAATGTGTACCAAGTTTATGATTTTATGAAAGTACTGTATTTGTTTTACATTAAAAATGCAACTTACAATTCATTGGACTAGATCTCATTCTTTAGAAAATCAGTATTTGGGGGAGACTACTTCTTTCAAACTCATTCAACTAATTTGTAAAACACTGCTTCAGGGTATCTAGTATTTCCTGAAATAGAAGAAAAACCATTTCCCTAGGAGTTACTATGAAATGGTCTAACATCAAAGAGTGGTCTTTGTACAACTGTTGCAAGGAGAGCACAGCTCAGTTCAAGACTCAATTTTGCAATTTTGTTTTGTCACATGAATGACTAAAGAAATCATGTTTCTATAGGACTTAATAAAAGAAGGGATTGGACTGTATGGTCTCCGAAATTCCTTCTGGATCAATATCTATACATGTATAAAGATATACAATTAGAAATTTGGATCCTGGAAGATTAAACAAAAGACAAAAGGCTGACCAAATATTGCTGAGGGACCATTAGCTATATATTTTTCTTCACTATATTTTTAACTCTCTTGATTATTAAGCCTTCTTGAGGCAATTTCAGTACCAAGATTTTGACAATTCCTTTCTTTTTCCCCTCGTCACTCTGCCTCAGCTTCTTTCCCTGAATTCTAACTGATTCAATTATCACCAAAATGAGAATGTCTTTCCTTCTGCTAGAAAACTGCATGTGATCCATTCACGACTGCCTTTCCCTCCATCTCTCTATGGAAAAAATGGGGAGGGAGGGGGGGGAATCTAAAGAAGAGTATAAAAAGTCAAGATTGCCTTACTAAACATACTATTTCAAATGAGTTTGAACTCTTAAATGTAACAAGAATGGAGAAGAGATCAATAGCTCAGGTTTCCATGCTCAGGCCAAAGATACTTTAGTATAGAAAAGGTAAATCAATTTTGCTAAGGGAGAGACCTAGATTAGGCTTCCTTCTAACCCTTAAAGATCCTTAGACATGAAAATTGTCTGCTGTGTCTATTGGATACTTCTGACTAATCTTCTGTCCAAATTTATCATTAAAGAATGAACGATGCTAAAGTGTAACAAAATTTCCTGTCATTTGAAATAGCAAAATATAATGGATGAACCAAACTAAGTAAAAAGTTCTTGATTTCATCAACTAAATACTCACATAGGTTGTCATATTCCTCACCTATAGTGGTATTTTGGTTCTAGAAAATGTGACTAATGATTCCAGAGGTCTAAATAGAATTTCCAGAGAAAGGAAGTCACTGCCTGACTCTATTGGGTGCTATTGTAATACTCCATACTTCACTGAGAAAATTACTAGTTTTTCATATCAGGTCTCAAGAAATAGAATTTTACTACATAGTAAAAATTTGAGACTTTTATCTAAATGATTCTAAGTAGAAGTATTGTATTCAGAAGATTGTTTAAGATATAAATTGTAATCTTTCTTCAAAAATTAGCACTGATATGACATCACCAACAACCCCAATTCCCTGGTTTTAGGAAGAAAATTGACAAAAATATTTTAGCTGCTTGAGGTTGTAGCCCCTCTGTATATCTGCTACTTTCCAGACTCTTTTTCACCTCTTGGGACTTCTCCTTGAAGAAAGTCTAAATAAATGTCTTCTCTTGAAGCTATAAGTTAGAAGAACAATGATTTCTCCTTGTCCAATCTCAAACAGAGCAAAAGTTCCAGCTTTGAACCATGGGTTATAATAAAATCAATCAAAGAATTCCACCCTGACTTAAAGTACATTAGAATATGCCTTACTATTTTAAAAAGTGAAAACAAGTTGCAATTAATCAATCAATTAAAAACTTTAGATTACATACAAAATGATTTGAGATGATCCTTAGTGATATTGAAAGGAAAAGTGTTTGTACTGATTGAGGAAACTTAGCCATATCGTTTGAATTATCTATAAAACAGATCAGAAGAACAACTGGTACAAACTGAGATTCTAGTAAATAGGAAATTAGAAGAAAGTTTTCCAGCTAAGCCCACAGCAGAGCTGCATAGAAAGTGAGAGGACATTTTGGTTTCAATATGTTCATCTATCTTCTTTCCCTGTTTCCCTTCACTGGCAAGAAGGGGTCCTTTCAAGTTTCAAAGAATTGAAGCAATAACATTGTACCAGGAAAGGTTGGTAATGCCTGCAATAGGAACCTAGAACAGTCTGACAAAGATTCATATTAATATGGATAGCTGAGCAAAGAAGATGCCACATGCTGAGTATACTAGTTGAATACTCAAAAGGGGGGAATCTCTTTCAGTAATTAGAATCTGATAATAATCAGATAATAATAATAATCTAATAAAGAATACTTCTTTACTGTCCCTAAATTTGACCCTACTTTTCCCTATACTCTTTATGTACTTTAGGTTCAAGAAATGTTACAGAATTTGAGAATCCTTTTTGAACTAACTGTTCCAAATGTATCACTTTAGTAGATTTTTCCCCCTAAAACTTAATTAAGTCCAGATGAGTAATTGATTATCTATAATCATTGTGAGAAGTACAAAGGTAGAAATTCTCAAGTTTTGGTTTTAAATTATACATAAATATAATCTCCATTCCCTTGAAGCTAATCTTTAGACCTCTGAGAGAATCTTGGAGGACTTTAACTTATCAGGAAGAGAGGAGAGGAGAGGAGAGGAGAGAAAAGGAGAGAGACACAAAGCAGAGGGAGATAAAAGACAAACAGTAACAGAAAGATTGAGGAGGCAATTACTATGTTGAAGCTTTGCTTCTAAGTGTTAGGACAGATAAGGAGGGATGGCATAAAAGTTGCTCTACTAAACCTTTTACAAATATCATCTTTTGTTATCCTCACAAGATAGTTACTGTTTATTAGAATTTTACAACTAAGAAAACTGAGGCAAGTAGAGGTTAAGAGTGTTACCCAGGGTCACAGAGCTAGTATCTGAGGTCAAATTTCAACTAAAATCTGTCTCTTGCTTAGTATTCTATCCATTGTTCCAATTAGTCACTTAGTGGCAGAGTGGAAAGAGCATTGGTCTTGGAATCAGGAGGACAGGAATTTGAATCTAGTCTCAGATACTTGACTAACTGTATGACCTTGGCCAAGTCACTAAATCCTGAATGCCTCTCATTTAGGGTATCTCCAGTCATCTTGTCTCATATCTGGCCACTGGACCCATATGGCTCTGGAAGAGAAAGAGAGACTGGTGACTCAGCACAGTACCCCCTCACTCAAATTCAATTCATGTGCTTATCAAGACATCACCCTTCTGATGTCCTTGCCTTCTTCAAAAACAAAGGACAAACAAAATCATCATAAGAAATACCAAGTGACCTCGTCCCTGATCTGAAGAAACACTATCTCTTCAGTGGGAAAAGCATGAAAAATAATGAGTAATAATAATATAGAGAGTAAAAGGTGAATCATTCCCACCCACTTTCCCAAAGCGATTTAGACAAATTTGAGGATGGAAAGGACAAATTTGGCTTGGAGAAATCAGGAAATTATGACATAGAACATTTTTTTGTGAGCTAAACTTTAAGGGAAGATAAGGATTGTGAAACACAGGAATTAAGAGCAATTGCACAACTTGGATAATAGCCTGTACAGATATACAGAAGTGGAAGACTGATCGCATGTCCACTTTGGCTAAAGTGTAGCTTTCATTAAGGGAGGTAGATTGAAGGGAAGTTGGTAAGGGAAATTGAAGTCTGTTTATGGAGGGCCTGAAATATTGGACCAATAAATATGTATTATATTCTAGGAGTAATAGGGAGTTCTTAATTTTTAAGCAAGTGATAACAACATCAGACTTGTTTCTTAGGAAAACGGTTTTGATAAACGCTAGGGGGACTGGTTGAGAAATGAAGTAATTTGCTTACATATTATTTCAAGGAGACTTACCCTTTAAACTAGCCTTTAAGGAGAGAAAAAAAAGCCAGTGCTCTCTGAGCCCCCTCCAGTCATTTTCAGTGAAATCAAGATCCTTCTGGCAACCTCCCATGTCCCCCACTTCAACTTTTGGTTTACTAATCTCCTCAAAGACTTGAAACAGAGATACTATTATCTCAGATAAGCCAGGGCAAGGATGTGTTAACATTTTTAATTTATTTTTTTTATTTATTTTGGGCATTTAAAGATTCCTGCTACTTTCAAGAACACTGGATTTAACAAATATTTCCACGACTGTATCAATTTTAAAGGCCTTTCTTCAGAATTCTATTGCAACCGACTGTTTAATGAGATACAGGCTTTCCACTCTGTGTCCCTTTCTCCAACTACAGAACTGATGAACTATTGAAGGACTAATCCTCAGAATGGAGAGATGTGAGGCCACCTGCAGCTTCCTCTGACAGATCGTATCCTGTCAAGTACAGATTGACTTTGCCTAACCTTGCTAAGCACACTTTTTTTCATACATTTTTTGATCCTAAATAAAATATCATCTTAGAATTGTCAAATCTCTGTGGTTTGCTTTGTGCTTAGCTACCTGCATTGTTTTGTTTTATTCTGACTACTAAGTAAGCGGGTTCACAGTCAGGTTTGCGGTTAATCACAGAATGACTCAAAGACAACACAGGAAAAAAAAAGATCTGGACTTGAGAGTTGGGAGAGGTCTTGAAACCTTCTATCATCTTTCCTTCCTTTCAAACAGGCAAAGTGGTTCCATGTGTTCTTGTGTGTTCAAGGCACTGGTAGAATAAGGGAGTACAGCAATTAGATGGAAAATTAATGGGATTGTGTCAGAGATTAGCCCTTCTATTTGGTACTTCAGTCATTTTTACTACTACGGACTAGGAGGCACAAAAGATAAAAAGTTGAACCTAGTATCAGTAAGATCTGAGTTCAGATCTTCCCCCAGACTCTTGCTTTATGTTCATGGACAAGTCAAATAAACTCTCTAAACCTCAGTTTTCTCTATTCTAAAATGGGGATAATAACTCCCTTCTCAAAGAGATATGGTAAGAAAAAGTATATCACATTTAGCACTTTACAAACTTAAAGGCATATGCAATGCTAGCGATTGTTTTAAAATTAATTTTATTTTAAAAAAAGTAAAAATCATTTCTTGGGGTGGCTAGGTGGCGCAGTGGATAAAGCACCAGCTCTGGAGTCAGGAGTACCTGGGTTCAAATCTGGTCTCAGGCACTTAATAATTACCTAGCTGTGTGGCCTTGGGCAAGCCACTTAACCTGTTCCCTTGCAAAAAACCTAAAAAAAAAAAAACAAAAACATTTCTTTTCTTGCTTTCTTCTACTAAAGAAAAAAAAATCATTTTAAATGCTAATTTTCTTTTTGCTTTGTTGATTGAATTTGCTACAATGGATGGGAAAAAGATGCAGAGGATAATCCCTCAAAGCACCTGAATTAGAAATGACAAGAGGAAAACAGTGGCAGTGGGGAGCAAGAGAGGCAAAGTTCATTCTAGAGGACATGGGTTCCATTCTACTTCTGCTGTTTGTCATTTATATGAACTTGGGCAAGTCACTTAGCATCAGTATACTTCAGGTTAATCACTTGTTAAATCAAGGAGTTTGCTAGCTATTAAAGTCCCTTGCAGTAATGAATTTATAATCAACGGATATGTTGCCTCCCTAACTCAGCTTTTTTTTTTTATATCCTGGATTAAATATGCTGAGAATGCTGTTTCCCCCTACATATTGCCTCTCTCTCTCTCTCTCTCTCTCTCTCTCTCTCTGTATGTATATGAATATATATGTATATACATATATGTATATATATATGTGTGTGTGTGTGTGTGTGTGTGTGTGTGTGTGTGTCTGTGTGTGTGTGTGTGTGTGTGTGTGTGTGTGTGTGTGTGTGTAAAGGGTCAGAGACTACTGGATTTTATATTCAGAATACCTTACTTTGAACCCTAAATCTGAAACCTACCTCCATGAACTTTATCTCTTGAGGGTTTACTTTCCTCATTTCTTGAATGCATTGAATTTAGTGATATTTCTCACCATTTTTATTATCTGTTTTCCAGCATCATTTTCAGGATATGTGCCTCTGACCCTTTACTTTGAGTAGGATTCTTTCATGCACATGTCTGCTGTTTCAACTGTGAAATATTTTAGCTCTAAGGAGAAGCCCCAGAGCTGGACAGCAGAAGCTGAGAAGGTTAGGAAGAGGAACTGCAGGGTGATATCCTGTCTCACAGCCAATCACTTCTTGTTTCTGCCTGTGGGGTGAGCATGGCTGTAGAGTTGACTGGGGGAATCACTGTTCCTGGCAGATGGAGCAGCCTCTAGGTGCTCCAGGCCACTTAAGAGCAGCCTAGTGGAGGAGAAGCATGTTTCCTTATGACAGTTGGCTCTCCCTGATAATCAAGATAGAGAATCAGCTTCACCCATCTAATCATTTTATGCCTCAGGGAACTTAATGAGGTGTCAGTGAAAAATCCTCTGTCTCCTCCAGCTCTAAAATTCTATGACTTTATTCTATTTCCTCCCCCCTATTTCTAAAGCTTATATTCAGCTCATGATTTAAAATATATTATCCAACCCCATTTCTTGGGCTATTTTTTAAGTCCTATAAATCAAGCTTATAAGAATGCATAACCAATTTACCAACCCCCACAAATTGTTTATGAACTGGCCCTCACTTAGAATACTAAATAATGAAAGGCAACATTCCTTTTCAACTAGTATTGTATAAATTTTTACCCACCTTGAATGAGAAAGCTGCTTTGCTCTTTTTGCTGCATATGGGATGAAACAACATGAATTACTATTTTCACCAACCCATGATGCCCAAGTTGCAGCATGAGGCTTAAAGAGGCATTGATGTTTCTTGAAATTTTATTTTACTTCTTACTGTGTTTATGTGTGCAGGAGGTCATTTCAGGAATTTTATCAATAAGATTAAATCATCTTCTAAATATATTTTTCTCTTTGATCTATTTAATAAACAGAAAGTTTAAGAAAATGAAAATGACTCAGATAGTCCAGGACATGAAGAAGGGTTTGCATGTATCTGAAAATCTACCCTCCTCTCCATTCATTTTCATTAAAAAAAGGTCATCTCTTTGGGAACTCCCTCAGTTAATCAATATAATCAATGTATAGCTATTAAGTGTTTATGTTCCAAATTCAGACTGGAAGTACCAAGAATGCAGTAATAGTTCACAAAAAGTTTACAATCCCTTCAGAGTAGACAGCAAGTTCATATGTAAGTATATTTAGAATATAGATAAAGAGGGCACTAGCAGTTGGTGTAAGAAAGAAAGGGTTTATGTAGAAGATAGTAGTTATGTTGTTCCAAAGATTCTATGAAGTGGATATGAGGGGGAATGCATTCCAGCTGGGGCAGTAGAGAGGAAACCTGTATAAAGGCATAGAGATGGGAGATAGAACACTATATGTAAGAATCAAAGAAGGTGTTAGTTTAGCTAGATAATAATCACTCTCATCACTGAAACAGAACCCTGACTAAATCTCAGAGTCTTGGAGGCTTGTTTGAGATGAAGGCAGTTAGATAGATCATGCAATTGAAAGAGTGTAAGGTCTGGAGTCAGAAAGAACTGAGATCAAATTTGATCTCAACTAATTATTAGTTGTATGACTCTTGGCAAATCAATGAATAATTTTTTCATTTGTTTACCTTAGTATTTGAAAAAATGGGGATTATAGCACCTATCTTTGAAAGTAAGGATCAAGTGAGAAAATAATTTTTAAGTGTTTAGCACTGTGCCTAGGATAGAGTAAATGGTATATAAATGTGTGCTAATCTTATTATATTGAGTTGATGATTAATTTTGTTCATGGTAAAAGATAGTACATGTTAAAGAAAGGAAATGGACTCAGGACCAGGCCAGACCTGTTTCTCTCTATTATGCAATGTAGCCTCCCCAAGCTATTCATGCACTACTAATAATTTAGAGTCACATCAGAACAAATATATAGACATATAGATAGGGTCAAACTAAAATTAGAACAAATAACTAAATCATGATCCTTATTTGACCTAGAAATTCTGAATAAATTACCTAAAGAGTAATATAGCCCCTTGTTTTCAATAAATACTATGTTTGTTTCCAAAAATATGCTTATAATCTTTAGATTCCAAATTCATTTATAAAAAATATATCTAAGTTTCCTCCTTCATTATCCATTTGTGCCTTCCCATCTTGAATGTTTCAGGTTCATGTCCTTGTGGAATCACCTTTCTGTGTACCTATTGTTTCTCAGTCTCCCAAGCTTGCTTGATTTATGTTCTTCCCTAAAACTCAAACTTTAACCTCTTTCCTTTCTGTCCTCTCAAAGTGATCTCATGGCTTCCAAACTCTCAATAATATTTGTCCGACAAAGTTAATGATGACATGACTTGCACATTATGTTTATTACAGTGAGGGATATAATGTGCAAAGACATCCTTCTCACCTTTTTCAGAACCATTTGATTTGATAGGAAATAGGACTTTTGGAAATAGTCTGGATGTTGTGGAGTCATTGGTATTTGAATATGATTTCTTTTCGCATATCAGGAAATAAGTAGGCTCTCCAGCAATGCCAGTCAAAGGACCAATGTTGGTTATCTGGCAACAAAATTGCAACACATAGCACATGAGGCAGCACAATGATTCAGCAACTTTGGGTTATGACAAGACAGTTAATCTAAACTTGTCTCTTGATGAACTAATGATCAGTATGACCTTTAATCCCTCACTTTTAACCATACTCCTCTTCCCAAAACTTCTGGGATTTAACATATACCCACATTGCCCTTCCTTCCACATACACAATTTTTTATCATTTGATTCCCTTAACCATTTACCTAAAGCATACCTTTCCAGGTTTATTGTTTATTGATGTTCTTCATGAATTATATAGCCAAACTGGCCAAAATAATATTTAAACCCTATTCAAAACATTCCATCTCCTACACATGCATCTTTGGCACAAATTGTCCCCAATAGCAGGAACCTCTTGCTTATTTCTGTCTCTTAGAATAGACTAGGTTCTTTCAAAGTTCAGTTCAACTACCACCTTCTAGATAGGGCCTTTTCTGATTCCCTCATACCTGTTACTTCTTCCTCTTCCCAAATTATCTTGCACTCATTTTGCATTAATTCATGTGTATATACTGTTCTCCCTCAGTAGAGTATAATCTAAAGGATTTAAGCTGTTTCATGTTTCTTTAGCAACACCACCCACCAACCCTTTCAGACTTTTAGTATATATATATATATATACATATATATATGTATATATATATATACATATATATATGTATATATATATATACACATATAGATAGATATAGATATAGGTATAGATATAGAGATAGAGATAGAGATAGAGATAGATAGATACAGATAGATAGATATGGATATATATCCATCTATTTATCAATTTATCTAGCTACCTATCTATCTATCTAGCTAGCTAGCTAGCTTTGCCTATCCTTACAGTGCTATGTCTTCTGGAACAGAAGTCATCTCCTAAGAAATACTCTATGGCTTACTTGTATCCATTAAACATATCTCCGTTGACTGTTGGGTCACTCAAATATTTAATTCTCATAGTTCCTGTTTTTTTCAAAATTTAGAAAAATTGATTTGTCTACATAGAGAGTAGCAGCTTCAGATTTAAAAAAAAACCAAAAAACAAAAATGAACTTTCTCAACAGTTTCTCAAATGCAAACCAACTGAACAGTTTCTCAAATGCAAATCAACCTTTTCCTTTTTTTTAATCTCAGCCTCACTCATCTGGCTACAGGAACTATTCCAAATAAAGTGGGTTTTCTTAAAATCTCAGAGGAATTCTAATTTAAAATTTTTATACAGGATGCAATATATGTTGTTCAGTTTTACCTAATCAATTCATCATAATTCTATTTGGGTTTTCTTGGCAAGGAAAATAGAAAGATTTGTCATTTCCTTTTTCAATTCAATTTTTTTTTTTTTTTTAGTTTTTGCAAGGCAATGGGGTTAAGTGGCTTGCCCAAGGCCACACAGATAGGTAATTATTAAGTGTCTGAGGTCTGATTTGAACTCAGGTACTCCTGACTCCAGGGCTGGTGCTCTTATCCACTGCGCCACCTAGCCGCCGCTCAATTCATTTTTAAATGAGGAAACTGAGACAAAAAGGGTTAAATGACTGGCCCAGGGTTACACAGCTAGTAAGTGTTTCAGGCTAGAATTGAACTCAGGAAGATGAGTCTTTCTGAATTCAAGCCTAGAACTCTATCTACTGTGTCACCTCCTTACCCTCTAAGTACTGATGTACCAAATCCACCTTCTGTCCATGTAACTGTATGACATAATCTAGGCAACTAGATTTGTAACTATTTAATGTTTTCCCATATAGATTGTTAGATGAAACTCAATCATAATTCTCACTATGGATGCTTTATAATATTCTAAGATTTTATATAGTTAAGGTGAAATTCTCTATGAATGTGAATATGAGGGACCTAACTATCTATTTGAGACACATCCATATTGAGTATCGCAAGATGCTTTTATAATAATTGAAAATATCTTTGGGAAGAATACATTCAACAATAAATCTTTCTTTATGACCTATGTTCAAGACACCCTTTTGTATGGCCCTATTGTATGTTTCCCTTGTACTTAATCAGAAGTTTATGAAACAGTATTATATTTGCAAAGAGATTTTTTCAAAAGATTTTGCATGATCTTAATATTTATATGACATTCTTTGTTGAGAATAAATGTTTATGACTAGTTTTAGAGGGAAAACATTATTCTAGACATGGGGGTAACCATTACAAACATATATGATTATATGAATAATAGGGGGCCATTGAAGCTTACTGTGTGTGGGATACATGGCAAAGGGTAAGACAAGCACAACTAAACTTTATGAAAATTTTTTTCCATTATATAGAAGATAGGTTATGTCAATGAAGAGACTTAAGTCAAAGAGTTCAGCTAGAAAGTGGATGTAATAGTTGAGGATAAAAGTATTAAGGACCTGAACTAGGATGGCTGCCTGGGTAGCCATGATTTTCAAGGTAACACTTTTTCCGTACTTGGTAATATAAATGAAATATTATAAGTTATTTGCAGTTTGCTGATGACTGACTGGGATGTGAATCCAATGTTGTAAATTTTCATAAGTCAAAGCTGTTACAAATTAGTTCAAATTAATGAATAATTAATGCTAATGGAAAATATTAACTGGGGACAGCTAGGTGGCACATTGGATAGAGCACTAGCCCTGTAGTCAGGAGGAGCTGAGTTCAAATTCAGCCTCTGACATTTAATAATTGCCTAGCTTCTGAGCTGTGTGACTTTGGGCAAGTCACTTAAACCCAAATGCCTTAAATTAAAAAAAAAATAACTGAATTTAATGGCTAAACATAAATTAAAAGTTTATACCAGAAGTCAAATTTCATGTTTTTGCATAGTTTTTTAAATTTACAAGAGGAGACAAAACAATCAATTTTTTTTTGGCAAGGCAATGGGGTTAAGTGACTTGTCCAAGGTCACACCACTATGTAATTACTAAGTGTCTGAGACAGAAATATTTGAACTTATGTCCTCCTGACTCCAGGGCTGATCTATCTACTGTGCCACCTAGCTGCCTCATCAACCAAGTTTTTTAAAAGAATGAAAAGTGCATTTTTTTCAGTCTTCTTTCTGTTCAAAATAGTTATATCTTACTTCTACAAGTGAACAAAAAGAGTTCTTGAATGTCTTCTAAATAGACATTTCACATTTTTACAAGTCAACTCTAAATTTTATGTTGCAAATAGAAAAAACTTCAACTCTTTGACTCATGGGATCAAATGGATGAATGATTTGCATTATTAGACTATGCCTAACTAGTTATATGGCTAAATGTTATAGTAGAATAGCCTATAAAATTTAAACATTTTCTGGAGGCTGAACTTTTATTTTATATTAAAAAATAAACCTAATAAGTAATAAAATACTTAGGATCAAATAAAGGCCGTTCAGCTCATCAAGGATCATTTCTGTTTCAAATCTAGAATCCCTCTGGATACCATCTGTTTTCAGAATGACCCCAGTAATGTCTCTGTAACCTTGCTGGTTGGCCAACTTGCATATTTATAACTTTCTTGCAAAGACGTTTTTTCCCCTACATCTTGTAAGTTTTATTTGCCTATTAAAGAAAAAAAATGATGTCAAGTTTAGTAGCATGAACAGTAAGGATGACAGAGTTGTCAGGTCCTTTATAGGTTGAATTAATTCGAAAAGTAAATCCATTCCAACCAACTTGATAGAATCTCAAAGAACATATCTGGACCAGAGATTTTGGCTGGAGTATGTTCAAGCGGAGTCATTGGAAAATTTCTTTATAAAGTATGTTAACATCTGAATCAAATTTTGAGTTTTGTCAAAGAATAGATGCATAAAATTAAATTGAATTAAGGAGAAGAATTCTGAGTGTTCATGCCACTGTTTTGCCTTTCAGGGAAATGACCTAAAAGGCATTCAATGTTTAACTGTTAGTCAAGGATTACTTTTTATTTTTTAATATTTTTCTGTATATTGACACTACCTCTTAATCAAGGAAGACAGAGTTGAACAGGGAAATAGATCATCCCTTTTTACTTTCCAAATTTTACATGTTCAGAAAGAGGAATGAGAGGCTAAAAATAAAATAGCTTTTATCTTTTTTCTGATTTAAATTATCTCTTGAAAAATTAGTCTCTGATCTTGTTACTTCATATATTTGCTTGGATCACTGCTAGATAACTTTTCTCCTCCCTTTTATATGAAATTAAAGTTTGGATTGAATAATTTTTTTTTGTTTTGTATTTATGGCCCTAAGCCAAAAACCTCCAGAGGAAATAAACCAATCTTTGTAACAATCAATAAGTCATATATTCAGTTTCAGGATATTGGAAACCCTAGAATTGCTTCATCAGCTGTTCTCTGCTTTGTGATCATTGCTCATAAAAACCATCCATCCACATGTAGGAGCTGGCAGAGGAGATCCTTCTAAGGAGAAATCTTTTTTTTTTCCTCTGGAAATACTCCAGGAGCAAAATATTAAGGTTTTTTTTTTAACTTATATTGTATAATGTATTTCATGTGAAAGGTGAGTACTCTCCACTTTGAGGAAAATGACCTAGTAATTTAAGGCACAAAAAATATAGGCAAATCCATACTTGTTCAGAGATCCCTTAGTATTTCTGATTTTAGAATGATTATTTTTTGTCAAAAATTAATTCAGCATCCTTTTCAAGGCACAAGCAAAGAATATAGCCCATCCACACAACTATCAATTTGAGACCTCACATTTATAAAGCTTTCCATTGTAGAAAAGATTATGGAACAAATTGTAAAGCTTGTCCTCCTCATCTCTATTTCCTGGTTTCTTTTAAGTCCTAGCTAAATCCTTTCCTGATCCTTCTTAATGCTAGTTCTTTGCCTTCTATTAATAATTTTGAATTTATCCTATGTATAGTTTATTTGTACATAGTTGTATTCTCTCTCTTCCATTATACTGTGAGATCTCTGAGAGCAAGAAGTGTCTTTTGCAAAATAAAATAAAATATCAGTTGAAATAAAATGTCTTTTGCCTTTCTTTTTCTTCCTAGTGCTTAGCACAGTTCTTGGAACATAGTTGGCACTTAATAAATGTAAATTTACAGACTGCTGTGTCCATATGTTCACAAAGCCCAATTCATTGTATGCAAGTTGTTTTATAAAAATACATAGGAACAGCTCAGGTTAATTCAACAAAGACAGGAAAATGAAGTCTGCTCTCAAGAAGCAAAGCTATTTAAGAGAAAAGAGCCTAGAGGCAAGATTACCACTTCAATTGCAAATTAAAATTTATTAAGCACCTACTACTTGCTAGACACTTTTGAGCTCAAGAGATGCAACAGTCCTTGCCCTCAAGGAGTTTATAATCTAACTAAGGAAGACAAAGCAAGAGGAAAGTTGAAAGAGGGTGGGTGAACTGCAGAGTTCCCAAAACAGGGACTATCTTATTCCATGGAGTTGAAACCTAGCAGAGATGCAGATGTGAAGTGGAGTGAGGTGTAAAGTTCATTATTTATTCAGGAAGAATCCTTCCTGAGTAGAGTTTTGCACTTCACTCTCCACACTAAGAAGAGAGGAGACTGAGGGAGTTAGGAAGCTGTTGAATATGTCCCAAGTGAAAATAATGAGGAAATTTTTTAGTGATCATCTTATCTTGGGAAGGCATCTTGCTTCTCAAGGTTGAGACCAAGCAAATTTGCAGAAGCAGCCAAATGAAGCAAATGAGTCATTGCAAGAGAGGAGCAAAGTCATGGTCTGATTTTAGACTTTGTTGAATGTACAAAATTAACAGAACCCAAGAAACATGCCTCACCAAGGACTTTAAGTAAGCTCTGGAACAGTCAGAGTAAAATGCTACATAGGAAGCAATAGCTGAGGATTGAGGCTAAATTCAGAGAAGTGCATCAAAATAAGCCAAGGGTCAAAGAAGAAAAGTTGAAGAAAAAAATACAAAAAACAAATTAAAAAAAACCCTTAAAAAAACAAGCTGGGAGAATAGTCTTAGATTTTATATTTGCCTTCTTACTATCAGGATCATATGTTATTCACACATTTTTTATGATTTTGAAGAGGTAATATGTTAAGCAATGGAATCTAGGTAGCTATTTTCTAGATGTAATGTTGAGCATGAACATTTAAGGTCCTAATTCACAATAAAATTTTCATAACTCAGGAAGCATGGCAGATGAAATTCTATCTTGCAATATAATTTCTTGAGTTTCTTAATTCAATGACTGTTTCAAAATACAAATGCTCACAAAAGTGACCTTAATACTAAGATACCTGTGAAAAGATGGGCAAAGAGCCAAAGATATGGGAACTGAGCTGAATTCTGTCCAATTTAAAATTATGGTAACATTTAAATCTATTTGAGCATGATGAAATTATTCTGTTTAATCTTTTAAGATTTGTTTCCACTTAAAATTTCTGATTTCTTTTTGTATCTCTTCCCAATCAACAGAATCTAGTATAATATTTATTGCCGATTGAAAAGGCAAAGCACTCTAGTATTTCTGCCAGGAAAACCTCAGATGAGCTCAGACAAGACAAGACTGAAAAGTGAATTAATATTCAAAGCAATCTCTTTTTCAGTATTGTGAATAACATGTGTTACACCTAAATTCTTTTCCTCAGTGGTACTTCTTGTATAGTAGAAACCAGGGAATTACCACAAATGTTTAGCATTATAATCCCATCTAATCCCAGATTTTCTTTGATTTGAAAAGAGAGAGAAAATTTCTACTATAAGGTGAAATTTGTTGTTTAGCTATTCTTTCCATATCTCCCTAGAAGAGAAATCTTTATCTTTCATATGGTCAACACTCTTTTTTCTCTCTAATCATTTTTGATAAAGTCCTAATGCTTTAATCTGAAGGTCAAGTCCCTCCAAAGTCTATGTCCAGATTTATTTAAACTTTATATTCTTCAAATTCCCTATTATTCCCCTGTTGACACAAAATATCTTTGAGCAGGCTTTAAGCATTCTTTTGCCCATATATGTGTGTGTCTTAGTCAGAGTAGTCACTTGAGCATATTCTTTTGATATGTTCTCATAGTAAACCTTTTTTTCAGGTATTCAAAAGTATTGTTCCAAAATTTATTATGTGTCAACAAAAAAATTTGAGTATTTATTCGAATGTACATATTTATCTATGAAGTATATAGTTTTACTATTAAACTAATATTTGAGTATTATAAAACTTAAATAAATTTTTAAAAGATGAAATTTTTGAAAATACTATTTCATTTATTAGTTGCAGAGTATTTTTGCTCTCAATATGTTATTAATACTTTAGAAGAGAAAACTGTAGTGATGAATATTTTAGTAAGAATTATATTAATGAGTATAATTCATTATTGCATTTAGAATGTCTTACTGTTTGTATTACAATAATCACGTGGTCTGAATTTAAGTTCACTTTAATTCAAAATTAAATTTCCATGACTATAGTAGTTGAAAAAGAAAGCCCACTAAAAAACTCATATGTAGAAGGAAAAAATCCATCATTTAATGGATCTACCTAAATCATGAAACTCATCCATCAATTATACAAGTTTTTGCAGAAATTGACCTAAGAAGTTTCCATCTTTCTTGTTATCAATAAAATGATTTTTATTTTTATACTTTTTATACTTTAATATACTTTAAATATATATATATATATATATATTCAAAACCCAAAGACATATTTCATTTAGATTGAAAATAGGTAGAAAATTTTGTTTCAAAGACCTTTAAATACACAGATAAATTTTGTCAGATTTAAATTTTTACACAACAAAGTAAGCTAGAGAAAATAGTAGTGTTCAAAGTTGCATAGAATTTAAGAAGGATTAGGACTGATAATGTTTTACATTACTGATATCTTTGAAAAAAGCAGTTTTAGCTAAGTCAAGAATTTGAAAAAGATGAAAAATGAAAAATGGTGGTGACCTTGACAGAAATAGAAAAGATTAGAAGAGGAAACTATTTCAAGTCAAAAATAGTGAATGAGATCTAGAATACAAGTAATCATTTTCTCTTCTTCAGGGGGTACAATTGACTATATACTACCAAAATCGAAATGAAATGGGGTAGGAATAGGAAGTGATCTCTTCACTACAGGTTAATCTTAGGAATAGTCTACAAATTCACCATTTGTAGGAGATTCCTCCAGTACACTTGCATCTTACCCCTAGGTGTCTGGGTTTTGATGAAATCTGAGGAGCTAATGGTCAGACAAAGGGAGATGAAGGGAGTTTGCATAGCCACTCAAAGTCAATTATAGGTGTAGGTGGAGTGGGAACCATCAGATGATAATAGGAAAGGGGGTGCTATGGTTATGGTAAACTCAAATTTGAATCTAACATCTATCACAGTAAGAAAGAGATATGCTTTAATCTTCTGGTATTCTGGTTGCTGAATGACTCCAATGGAGAAAATCTTGTATTCATTTTAAATGCACTACTTTTTGTTTTAAAGATCACTAATCTACAGAACCTGACAATAACAGTGTAGGAATATAAAGATTTTATGTATAATATTTGTTGGATAGCATTTTTTATTGATTATCCTGCCATTTTTTGACCTCTCTGCCTCCACTTATTCTAGTCTTGATGTTATTATTAGTTTTTTGTTTTTACATTTTTCATAAATTTTGGCTTTTTCATTATAACTGTGCATTCCACTCATAACTGACAATATATATATATATATATATATACTCCACTTGCCATTAAAAAAGAAATAGTTACAACAACAGAAATATTTGGAAGATTATTAACTCTACCTTCTCACATTGGAAGCCTGAACTTGATAAGAATATCCCCCTTTTTTAAGAGAATCATTTATTTTTGTCAAAAAAAAATTTTGCTATAAATTTATTTAGGCACCAACTATCAACTCTTCTTTTAACTCCTTGCATTTGTCTAAATTTGATTAGCTAGCTTTAATGCTAAGGCAAAAGAGGATTCAATTGTACTGGTTTATTACTTCAACATGATTATATTTTTTCAAGTCATCATCATAGACCTTTCTGTCAATTGCAGGTATATCTCTTTCACAGAGATTTACCATGACCTTCCAAATAGACTCCCAGCTTCCAACAATTTCTCTATTTCCAAATAATTTGAGTACTTCAGCTGCCAAAGTACCCTCATCAGCTCTTTTCACTTAGTATGCAATCTCCTTAGGGTCTTTCACTGATTTCCTCTTGCCAAGATCCTGTGAGCCATTCAACAAGGCTTCTCTGAAATAATTAATTTTTTCCCACTTATTACTCATATCATTCCCTCTGCTGCTTCAAAACTAATTTTTAGAATGTCCCACATTCTTTGTGTTCTTAACCAAAGTTTTAAATAAATGGAAATAAGCCTACACACTTTCTCCAATTAGTTGTCCTTGTGGATTGAACAGGGGAGTATCTCAATAATTATATTTACATTATATTCTTTCCTGAAATCATCCCAGTTTTGCAAGTTAATATTAGGTTTATGTTTTAGTGTTTTTGGTAACTTATGTTGTTATTGCTGTAGTTTGTTTTTTTTTTTATTTCAACTAGACATTTTACTTAAGACTGACAGTGATGGTAATCAATCAGTCAGTTAAAAAATGGTTCTAGGCTTATTTGTTTTATATCTGCCCACATTCAAAGCCAATTCTTGCTAAGAATCTCCTTTTAAACAATAATCACTATCTGTTAAAAAAAAATGAGACATGATTACCAGCTTTTCCTTTTACTACTTCTATTTACCTAATCTTGGATAGCTAGTTTCTAAAATGGCAAGTTTTCCTTTCTTTCCATTAATCACCTACAATAGTACCTGACCTGAAAAAATCTTCTACTCTACCTAAGGGAAACAGATGCAAATAAGTAAATATGCAATATTTTCAGTGAAGGACCCACAGTGTGGCAAAACTCTTAGCCTAGACTTTGTTCTTTCTTGGGATTGACCTAAAAATGTAATTTTTCTTTGACTCAATGCCCATTTTCACAGATTACATTGGGAAAATCTTCAAATATAGCTAAAGATTGGATCTAGAGCTTTCCCAAATGTGAATAAAAAGGGTCACATAGCTTCCATTAAAACTTTCAAGGCTGGGGGCAGCTAGGTGACTTAGTGAATAAAGCACTGGCCCTGGAGTCAGGAGAACCTGAGTTCAAATCCAGTCTCAGACATTTAATAATTACCTAGCTGTGTGGCCTTGGGCAAGCCACTTAACCCCATTTGCCTTGCAAAAACCTAAAAAAACTTTCAAGGCTGTAAATCCATATTGAATATAGTATGGTTTTCATTTCATCCTAAATAACCAATCTTAGATTTAAATACTTTCCTAAAACACATAATGAGGTATGTACTGCTAGCATTATTTTTCCTTCACAAATTATGAGACTGAGGTAAAATATCTTGCCTATAGTCACAGTATTTAGTGTATGTGCCAGATATATACTAAGATGAAGTATTTCTGATTATAAGATCTCTGTCCTCTTATGATGGAATAAATCATACTGTGATATAAGAAATGATGAGTTCTATGATTTTAGCAAAAACATCGAAGGGTTGCATGAAATAATAAAGAATTAAATGAGCAGAACCAAGAGAACATTGTATATAACAACAATTTTGTTTTAAGAATCACTTTGTCTGAATGTTATTTTTGATTATTATAAATATCCGAATTATAGCTATGAAAAACATATGAAGAAAGATGTATGAACTGAATAACTATGAAATTAATGCTTATTTGTATCTAATGGTTATATTTCAGGGACCAGAGAGGAGGGCTAAAGGAATGTACATGATAATTTTGTTGCATATTTGAAAGGAATATCAAGTACTTTATAGTAAATTTGCAGTTTCATATGTGATCATGCTTTTTATTTTACTATATTATGGAAATGCTTATCTATTTCCACAAATTAAAAATAAAATTTTGAAAAGAACACAACTCCTAGAGTACAGGAATAATGTCAATTTTTTATTTTTGACTCCATAGATTCCAACACAATGTCTAGCATGCATGTGGTATGGAAAATGCTCATTGATCCTTTGATTTTATCCCTCAAACAATGGAAGCGGCTGCCTAAAGAAATATGTTCATTGATCAAGTAAAGTGGCACACATATGTCTATAATGCCTGTTATCATGGTATCTGGGGCTGGCAGATTCCATGTTCTTGTGAACTCTGAATACCATATGCTGAGGCAATCAAGTATGTGGGAAAACTTGACATTAAGTTCATTAGTTCTTCCAACAGAAGAGAGAGTTGGAATCTACAAGGAGGAAACAGGAAAGAAAACATTTGTTTTACCTGTAAAATGAAGATAAAAAGATTAAATTTTTTAAAAAAGATTTTAACAATCTAATATCTTTGAGAGATCCCTCTCAGAAGTAGTTTGATGTATAGTAGAATAAAAGAATTTTCTCATCTATCCTTAAAAGTTGAATGAATGAATAAATAGATATATAGACATGTCAATGAAAATTATTGACATTATTTTCCACTTCTTGATTCAGTCAGCCAAGGCTGACTGAGTAACAATGAAATCTGTTATTCTTTTAAGGAGAGGTAATTTTGAATATGGTTATTATTTCCAAATGTCTTTTCGACCCGATAGAAGTTTGTTATTATTACAAATAAATAATGGTTTCTTTTCTTTGAGAACTACAAATAGACACTTCTGGTCTATTTTCCCTAGGCCCAACAAAAATCCTATAATTTCAAAGAATCTAATCTGTTGCTGTTTCATTACATTTTATAATCTTCATCTATAAGATGAAGGATAAAATTCAATATTTCTTTTGGACTTTTCCAACTTGGATGCTAAATTATTCTTTTTTATGTAATTTAATAACAAGGAAAGTCAGAAAGAATCATGATTCAAGCAGGAAGATGGAAATGGAGAACAGAAATTTAGATCCAAAGTTTTCTTCTTGGAAATCAGTTCACAAATGACTAAGAGGTATGTGTTCCTGTATTCTTATCCCTGGTATTCAGAACCCACTAGTCTCTACTCAATCTTATATTTAAGCTTTCATTCATTAAATATTCAATAAAAATATGACCACAATCTTAAAGAGCTTGTTTGACTCCTGGAGGATCAAATAAATCTCACTCCTATATGTTGATTGCTGTCCCCATTCATTCCCTGATCTCCATCCTTTGTCCTACTCACATTTTAAATAAGTATTCTACCATAACTGGTAGAATCTATTGGTAGACTCTATTCCAATCACTATTTAATTCTTTTTGAAATCACATGAGGCACATATTAATTATAATGACACAAATTTATTATGAACTATGAAAAATTTCGGAATTAATTTGAAAAAAAGAACAATTCTTTTTATTTATCTTAATCAAAAAATATTGTTACAAGCTTTTTTAAAAAAAATTTGTTTATTTAAGGCACTGGGATTAAGTTAACTTGCAAAGGTCACACAGTTACACTTATTAAATGTCTGAGGTCACATTTGAACTCAGGTCCTCCTGACTAAAGGTCCTATCCTCTGCACCACCTAACTGCCCCCTGCCTTGCTTCTTAATAAAATATTTTTTCAATATTCCTCTATTCTATAGCTTAAATGATTATACTTTGAGGATTGGGAAAAAGCAAAAATAAACTTTGACAATTTCAGAGCAGAACCAAGATGGCACCATGAAGCTAGAATTCTCCTGGAGCTTTCCCCTACACATCTCTAAATGAAGTATCTACACGGACATTAAGGCTATAGATCCCAGTTAAGAAGGACAAGATCAAAACAAATATTAATTGTAGACATCATCGAGGATCTTCAGTGAAATTCTGTTTCTTTGGGGGAAAGTGAGAAGTAAAACCCAGCTAGGTTGGAGGGCTGGGAAACCAGTGGGAGTCAGTGGAAGCCAGGTCCTGATAGTTAGACAATACCAGAGGTCCCAGCAGCTAGACAGCAAGCCAGCAGGGAGAATCCAAAACCCAAACAAAGTCTGAATCCTGGGAACACTGGGGCAAAGCCAGGACTGGATTTGGGGTAAAAAAAAAACATTGCATAGGCTGATTCCGAATTTAAAGGAGGAAATAAACCCCTGCATAGGCAACATCTAGGCTGCATAGGCAACATCTTGGCCAGTGATAAGTCAGGGAGCAGATCTGAGCCTCAGCACAAAAAGCTTGAGTATGTACTCCCTATAAACCAGGAGCAGAGCTCAAACAATGAAAATTAGCAAAATAACTAAAAGAATACTAACCATAGAAATCGACTTTGTGGATAAAGATGGGGGAAAAAAGCCATTTCTGAAGAATAAAGCATTGAAAAATTTCCTACATGGGAAGTCTCAAAGGACTCTATGAGTTGGACTCAAACCTAAAACCTCATAGAAGAATATTAAAAAGCATTTGAAAATCAAAGAAGAGAAGAAGAAAATGGAAAATAGAAGGGAGAACCATTCAGGAAAATTATTTAAAGATAGACTAAAGAAATGATCTATAAAAGTAAAAGTAACCATCTGGAAAAAGAATGTGCAAGCAACTGGAAAAGAATCAGCCTACTGGAAAAGGAATACAACTCATCTGGAATACAACTCATCTAAACCTCAAATCAACCTTTTGGAATGGGAATACAGTTCGGCATAAAGTAAAATTAATCAACTGGAAAAAGAAACACAAAAGTTAACTGAATAAAATAAAACCTTAAAAATTAGAATCTGACCAATAGAAACCAATGAATCTATGATCCACCAAAACTCCAACAACTAAAATAAAAGAAAAATGAAAAAATTGGAGACATAAAGTATCTTTTAGTAATAACAAATGATCTGAAAATAGAACCAGGAGAGATAATTCATGAATTATTGTTCTACCAGAAATCCTAGGTCAAAAAAAAAAGGAAAACATATTTTGGGAAATTATCAGGGAAAACTGTTCAAATCTGTTAGATCAAGAAGTAGTCATTGAAAGAATACACAGAACTCCTCCAGAAAAAGATTCCCCAGGATTAAAATCTCCAAATACTATCATAGTCAAATTCCAGAATTCACAAATAAAGGAGAATGATCTACAAGCAGCCAGAAAATTGCAATTTAAATACAAAGGAACAAAATCACACTTACACATGACTCATCAGCTTTAAAATTGAAGGATCAAAGGGCCTGGAATGATATTTTGGACGGCAAAGGACCTTGGATTACAACCAAAAATTTACTACCCTGAAAAATTCATCATATTCTGTCAGGGGGAAAAGTTGAATGTTCAACAAAATAGAGAGTTTTTAAAATTTCTTGATAAAAAGAACAAAACTGAATATAGAATTCAATCTTCAAATACAAATCTGAAGAGATGTATATAAAGGTAGATGGAAAGGAGCAAACAACCCACCAAAACTAGTGTTAGTCAGGAACATTAAATTGTATATAACTCTACAAGAGCAGATAACACAAAATTCTTGAGAATTGCATTTCTCTTAGGATAATTAAAGGATTGAATATAGTTGAAAAAAATGTACTTAGAGGATATAAGTATAGTTGGTTCTTTTCCTTCTATCTGAAGAAGACCAAAATGACATCACTATGTTTGAGATGAATAGTAGTGCATCCAATACATTACAAGCTCAGAAGGTTCTTCCATGGGTCAAGCATAAATAGTTCAGATGAAAAGCTGGAGTGTTTACTCTAAACTTATGCAACTCATATTTTTATTTGACTGCTTTAATTCTGGCTTGCTTATAAAAATTAGCACTTTCTCTGATGAGGGCATTCCATGATGGCCAACTGTGTCATTTCTCCCATATCTTATAATCAGTTGGAAAGTCCTTTAGCAGAGTGTCCCAGGATTTAGAGTACAAAGGGATTTTGTATTAATTTAAATCAAAACTGGCATTAATTTACTAGATACTTAAAGGTTTGTAGTACCATAGGGGCAGAGGGTGGAAACCTACTTAGAGGGATTGGATTTAGATTAGGAAGAGATCATATCTTAATCCATACTGTAATTAACAAGGGTTTAAACACCATGATTGGGGATCAGAAGGAGGGGAATGTGAGAGAGAGTATGCTTGAAGGGGCAGGGTTGGTGCAAATGGTTCATGAAATGATTTGGCTTTGTGAGATGCTTTGGCTCATGAGGATTGTGTATCCATGGAAAGTACTTGAACACAGGGTAAGGTATAAAGTCAGTATAACTTGAGGTAATTCAATATTCTTGATAAGTGTATTTCTAATGAGACAAAAGAAGAGAGGGTACTTAGTAAAAATGAGTTAATGATGCTTATCAATCAGCCTTTGCTTGATTGTACTTTGAAAGAACTTTGAAAACAAAGGCATAAAAAGGAGAAGGCTAGGTATTAGTTGATAAATAGCACAGCATGAAGACGTTAAAAAGATTTACAACAGTAGAGGGAAAGAAGGGAGCATATGAACACTGAGTAAATCCTATTCAATAGATTTGGCCCAGAGACAGAATTAAATACATTCCTAATTGAATTTACTCTACTTCTCCTACTCTATAGGGAAGTGGATGGCTGGGATGGGGGTGGGTGGCATAGGGAGAAGTGGGAAGGTATAAGGGAAGAAGGGATTGATAAAAGGGAAAGTGAAGGTATAAGTGAAAGTAAATTGAAAGTTCAATTTTAAAGAAAAATTAAAGGGGAAAAGGAGCAAACCATTGGTGAAGAAGGAGAAAAGGAAAGAAGAGAGAAAAGTACAAATGAAGAAAAATAATATGGAAGTAAATAAAGAATTAGTAATCATCTGTAAATGTGAATGGAATAAATTCTGCAATAAAACGGAAGTGGATAGCTGAATGGATTAAAAACATGAATCTTTCAATATGTTGTTTGCAAGATATACATTCGAAACAGAGAGATACACAAAAGGTAAAGGTAAAAGACTAGACTAAAATATATTATGTTTCAACTAAAAAAATCAGTATTGAACTTGACCTCAGACAAAAGAAAAGCAAAAATAGATCTCATTAAAAGTGATAAGGAAGGAAACTACATTATCTTTAAAGGCATCATAGGCAATGTAGTTATATCATTATTAAACATATATGTACCTAATGGTATAGCATCCAAATTCTTAGAGAAGTTGAATGAATTACAAGGAAACCTAAACAGCAGAAAACTCAAGTTCCTTCTTTCAGATCTAGATACATCTAACCACAAAATAAATAAGATGCAAGTTAAGAAGGTGAACAAAATTTCACAAAACTTAGATATCTGAAGAAAACTAAATGGGGATAGAAAGGAATAAATCTTTTTGTCTGCAGTACATGGCACCTATACCAAAATTGACCATGTTCTAGGGTGCAAAAACCTTACAATCAAATGCAGAATGGCAGAAAAAAATAAATGCATACTTTTCAGATCATCATGCAATAAAATTTACATGAAATAAAGGATCTTGGAAAGATAAACAAAAATTAACTGGAAACTAACTTATTTGAATAAATAGATGAAAACCAAATCATACATATAATCAATCATTTCATCCAAAAAATGGATAACAACATGACATTGTACCAACAGATCAATCTCTCTATTGAACATAGATGCAAAAATCTTAAATAAAATTTTAGCAAAGAGATTACAGCAAGTTATTACTAGGATAATACACCATGATCAAGGAGGATCATACTCTGTAGGCAGAAATGGTTCAATGTTAGGTAAACACTCAACATAATTGAACATATCAATAACAAAACCAACAAAACCCACATGATTATTTCAAAAGACACTGAAAAAGCTTTTGACAAAATCCAATATCCATTCCTATTAAAAACACAAAAAGGTTTAGGAATAAATGGAATTTTCCTTAAAATAGCAATCAGTATCTAAAACCAACAAATATTCTATGTAAAGGGAAAAAATGATGAGCATTTCCAATAAGTTCAGGGGGTGAAACAAGGACTATTCAATATAGTATTAAAAGTACTGGTTTTAGGGGTGGCTAGGTGGTGCAGTGGATAGATCACTGGCCCTGGAGTTAGGAGTACCTGAGTTCAAATCCAACCTCAGACATTTAATAATTACCTAGATGTGTGGCTTTGGGCAAGCCACTTAACCCCATTGCCTTGCAAAAACTAAAAAAAAAATATTTTAACAATAAGAGAAGAAAAAGAAATTGAAGGAATTAGAGTTGACAATGAGAAAACAAAACTTTCACTCTTTGCAGATGATATTTACAATTGTAAACTAAGAGAACCCAGAAATATCATCCAAAGAACTACAGGAAAAAATTAACAAATTCAGCAAAGTAGCAAGATATAAAATAAACATATAAACCATTAGCATTTCTATATATGTCCCAAAGTAAGAGATAGAAAAAGAAATTCCATTTAAATTATCTGCAGACAAGATAAAATCACTGGGAATCTATTTTCCCAAGACAAACCTAGAAACTCTATGAACACAACCACAAAGCACTTTTCACAAAAATAAAATCAGATCTAAAAAATTGTTAAAATATCAGTTGCTCATGGTTAAGTAGAGTTTATATAATAGAAATGACAATTGTACCTTAATTAAATTGCTTATTCAGTGCCATATCAATCAAACTACCACATAACTATTTGTCTGAACTATAAAAAAATAACTAAATTTATGTTGAGGTCAAGAATGTCAAGGAAACTAATAAAAAAAATTAAAGCAAGGTGGTTTTGCTCTACCAGATCTAAAGCCATATTATAAAGTGTAAGTCATCAAAAAACTTCCTGGTACAGATTAAGAAATAAAGCAATGGATCAGTGGATTAGGATAGATTTAAAAGAAACATAGTAAGTGATTACAGTAATCAACCACTTGACAAAAGCAAAGACATTAGTTTTTAGGATCAGAACTTACAATCTGAGAAAAATTTGGGGGATAATTGGAAAATACTATGGTAAAACCTAGACATCTCACACCCTATACAAAAATAGGATCAAATAGGCACAAGATTTAGATATAAAGGACAATACCATAGCCCAATTAATAGATCAAGAATTACTCTGTCATATCTCTGTAAATGGGAGAAATTTTTGACCATCAAGAATTAGAGTACATTAATAAATTGTAAAATGGATGATTTTGATTCAATAAAGCAAAAAAAAATACAGCAATAAAACAAACACTGACAAGATTAGAAGGAAAATATAAAGCTGGGTAACAATTATCACAATTAAGGATTCTGATAAAAAGATAATTTCTAAAATATATATAAATGAATTAAACATAATTTATTAGGTTACAAGTAATTACCCAATTGATAAATGATCAAAGGACATGAACGTGTAGTTTTCAAATGAAGAAATTAAAGCCATATATAGTCGTATGAAAAAATGCTCCAAATCATTACTGATTAGAAAAATGCAGATTAAAGCAACTATGAGGTACCACCTCACACCTATCAGATTGACTAAGATGACAAAAAGGGAAAATAATCAGTGTCGTGGTGGGGTTGTGAACTGATCCAACCAGTCTGGAGAGCAAGATGGAACTCTGCCCAAAGAGCAATAAAATTGATCATATCCTTTGACCAAACAATATCAATTTTAGACTGATATCCAGAAAAAAACACAAAAATTGAAAGTCTCACAAGTTCCAAAATATTCATAACAGTTCTTTTTGTAATGGCAAAGAATTGGAAATTGAGGGCATGTCCAGCAGTTGGGGAATGCCTGAATAATTTATGATATATGAATGTTACTGAGTTCTATTCTAAAAGAAACTATGAATGGTTGATCTCTAAAGTAACATGGAATGAATGACCAGAACTGATAACTGAGCAAAGGAAGCAGAACCAAGGGAACTTTGTATATATTAATAACAACATTGTAAGATGATCAATCTTGATGAATACAATTCTTCTCAGAGGCAGTTCAGAGACCTCAGACAAACCTGCGAGACTTATTATGGACAATGATATCCACATTCAGAAGAAGAAAAACAAAACAAAACAAATCAAAGAAAAAGCCACAGAATCTGAATGAACACTGTATTCCCTTTTTAAAAATTTCTCTTATGTTTTTCTTTCTTATCTCATTGTTTTCTGTCTTTTTCCTTAGTTCTAATTACTCATACAGAAAATGAAGTTTCTGTAAACAGGTTAAAGACACATGTAAATGTGTAAAGTTCACCAGACTGTTTGCCTTTGATGGGAGGCAGTGAGAAGCAAAGGTGGAAGGAAGTTATGCAACTTAGAAATATGCATAAGCATGTGGATAAATGCTGAAAAACTTTCATAATATGTAATTAAAAATAAAATAAAATATCTATTATGGAAAAATCTTTAAATTTAAATAACTTTAGTCAAATATTCAATTTCTTCAAGTCTGACATTTTGAAAAACTTTAAGTACATTTTCTTTAATACCCAACTAACTTTACAATAAGTATTCTACTAGTTATGTTTTCAAGGTCATTCTATCTAACTTGAGTTTGCTTTTCACTAGTTAATAGAAAAGAGCTTCCTAGACAACTAAATACTGAAAAAAATCACAGGAAAAAATGTTTAATCTACTAAAAAGACAACTTTCAAATAGCTGAGTTTGCATGGAAATAAGTGTGATAAAGTAAAAAGGATTTGAAGTTGGAGAAAACAACTTTCTTGGATCATAAAGTTATTTGATGACATTGAAAGTCATGGGATGCAATGGGGTATGCTGGAAACATTACTGGATTTAGAATCAGAAATTCATGATAAAAATAATTAGTTCTTAAAGCCATGTCACACTTTCCTCAAATCTAATTGTTTCCCCCTAATTCAAATATGTTTTGTTATTCAGAATATTTTATTAGATAGCCAAAATAATTTGAAATTTATTTGTTATCTCTTCAGTTTAACTCTTTAATTTTGAATATTAGTTCATTTTAAATTTGTACAATCTTAAGAAGCTATTGCATCTGTTTATTAAAAATATTTTTAAAAGAAGGACAAATAAAAAGAAATGCTACTATCACCAATTAAAAAATTCCAAAATTGTTATTTTACCATATTGCAAAGGATTCAAGAAGAGCATACTTCAATGGATCAGTATTCTCATTAATATTAGAATTCATTTGAACTGGATATATTATGATTCATGCAAACATATCTATTCTTTATTATTGTTATTCATGTTTTCCAGTAACTCCTCAAAGGGGAAATTCGTGGATCCTAATGGAGCACATAAGTTGTTTATTAGTTATCTCTGGCCTTTGCTAATTGATCAGGCCATCTCTTCCCCACACTGTCCTATAGCCTTCAAAATAGTACTAAAAGAAACAATGATGAGAAAGCAGATGGCTAGATTAGACCAACAAAATGCAGTTTTGAAGATGTTGAGAGATTGATTTCATGATGTACAAAAGAGGACAGGCCAGAAAGTCTTCGAAAAAACTTCTGACAAATAAAGAAGGGTAGCCGAGACAACACAAATGCTAAAATGTTTATTAGCTCAACAAAAGTTGTCTAAAATTAATCTCATCCTTTCCTCTGAGAAACCCCCTTTCATAACCTCTTTTTTCAAGAATTCTGATCCCACATTAGAGCCAAAATTCTGACAGCAGGTTTTTTTTTTTGGGGGGGGGGGTCATGCTCCTCTAACATGATTTTTTAAGAGAAAATCATTTCACTCTCTCCTTTTCAGTTACCTTCTTTTTGTCCTCCCCCACCAGTTCTGTTACCATGAACCAAAATAAATGATACCAACTCTACCAGTATCCCTTAAAAGAAGATGTCAGCTTTCTGCTATATAACATGAATCACTTTCCCTGAAACTTTCAAGACCAAAGTTTCCCTCCTTAGCCTCTATTACATTTGTTTCCCTACATTAGAGTGCATACTCTGTGAGAACATAAACTGTTCATGAGAGAAGTTCATAAGATGGAATTTTGCCTCAAAGTCAGCAAGACCTGGATTCAATTCCTACTCTTAATATGTACTGGTGGTGTGATTGTTGGTGAGTCACAAGGACTCAGGGCTCTAGACAATTCATTAGGAATATAAGATGAAGAAAAATACTGATTTACATTAGTAGAGGCAATATTATCACATAGAAGTTCTCTCTATCAATGAAATCACAACTCTCTCCATTTTTCAGTTCATACCCCTCTTACTGCAAAAGGTGCCATGGATTGGAGAACATGCAGCATAAAATATAAATGACAAAAAAATTTCATATTCATCAATGCATAAAGTCCTATAATACTGTGGAGTCTCCTAAATTGAATTCATAACCACAGATGAAAAGAAGTATAAGAACATCAATAGTTCATATTCAATTAGATCAATAAATAAAAAAAAAAACTTGATGCATATATATATATATATATATATATATATATATATATATATATATATATATATATATATGTTCCTTAGGTTGTCAATGGAAAACAAACTGGAATTAGAGTTGAAGAGAAAGATAAAAGCAAGTTGGTTTACCTTGGGGAACTTGTGCAGTTCTCATGATTCTATGCTTCTCCAAAGAAATAAAATTCTATATTGCAAATGTTGCATAATTTATGGAATTATATGGATAAAGTTAAAAATAAAGATTAAAATTCAAGTCAATCATGTGTAAGTAGGTTGCCATGTAAATGAAGACTCAACATAGAAAAAGCATAAAAGATATTCTCAGTGTGATGTGTCAAAAATATCATACCAATAAAAAATTCAATCAACTCTTAGCAATTAATGATCAGAACACGATATCTATGCTGTAATCGTATGTTATGGAATGATAGCAAAGTCATTTTTGAAAAGAATAAATATCATGAATAATTTGATCAGGTTAATTTTTGTATGATTCTATCTTGTTAATAATTTCAGACTGTCTTTCCCTGGTCACATCAAAATCATTAGTGGAATTATTTCAGGAAAAATAAAAAAACAAAACAAAATACTATCATGTATTTTGTCATTGACTGGTTCTCAAGGCATAGTCATAAATTTACATGTAAAAGTTTAATTTCCTTAAAAGAACTATTGAACATGGGCTCATCAAGAGAAAGGACAAGAGCAACTTAAATACAAATTTAGCCACTGCAGCAATTTTAAAATGACAAGTTATGACATCTTTCTGGACCAATTTTTCCTTAGAAGAGCAGCAGCATCTAATTATGAAACAAAATATTTATGGTATGTTTGCTACTTGATTTTCTCAAGAGCACTCAAATGTGGCAACTGTGATATAGACAAGTTCTAGTTGGTATCAATTGATAATGAAAGAATAATATTGTTGAGGACTATTTCAATTGAAGGGTAAAAAAACTGAAAAGCAGAAGATTCTCTTCTATCTTGAAATTATTTTTGCCATAATTTTAAATAAATGAAAATATTCAGTGAAGAGACTATTTAGCATTTCAGAAGGTATACTAATGTGGAAATCAAAATTTGTTAGTGGCATTATGTGGAAAATACATTTCAAAGGATTGATTCCTAGCAATAGAAAAAGTTAGATAGCCAAGTATCTGTTGCATATTAGATTTATTAAATTCAGTAAACATTTATTAATTAAATATGTGCCAGGTTCTGCGCTAAAATGCTAAAAATACAAAGTGGGACAAAGTTCCAACTGAAAAAGCACCTGCCCTCATAGAATTTACATTCTAATGATACTGAAACAGATAAAAGAAGCAAAGTAAAATTATACTCATTTCAATTTTTTTTTTATTTTTTAAATTATCTAATCAGATAGTTTCAAATTCTACATCCTCACCATCAAAAACTTTAGGATCCACAAATCTGTCCTTTACTTAGGCAGCTAGTAGTTTAATAACCTTCAAATGTTAATCCATAAGAATTAACCACCAAAGATATTTTCATGAAAAACCAGATGCAGTAGAATAATGGTTTCTATAAGTTTAAGGTTTGTAAAATAGATTGGAAAAAAAATCTTGGAAAAATGTTTAAAACAAATTTACCTTTTGCTATTGCTTCCCTATCCCCACCTCGAATTGAAGAGGATATTTTCTCCCTTAAAACTCTCCACATAGTAATGATTGGAGACAATTTCAATATACTGTATTTATTAGTTGGTTTGGGGGGGGTGGAGAATGCTGTTGTTAAGTAATTTTAGAAAACAACTGCCTTTTGTCTATGATAGCTGTAGTTTTTCTTGCCTAGTTTTCCTAACCATTCTTCTAACCATTTTTCCTCCCCATTGCTCAGAGCACTGTGTGAGTAAGCAAATGCAGCAGCTAAGTCATGGCCATATGCTTCATGCTCTTCCCTAACTGCATATTGCCCAGAGAATAATTCCTTAACCTATATCAGGCAGGGCCCCCCTGCAATATGTGACTGTCACCCTGCCTTTCTAGATTTGTCTCATGACACTTCACTCTTGACACTGACTCTACTTGCTACTCTCACTTGTCCACATTTACCATTTTCTTGCCCCTAAGTGCTACTCCTATTCAGTTTTGTGCTTTTTTGTCCTGTTTTTCTCAGTGCCTGAAATTCCACTACTGTCTGTTCAAATGCTATCTGTCTTTTTTTTAGAACTTTGGTCAAAAGAAGCAACCTTCTTCATGATGTCTTTATATCTCATCTTCTTTCCTAGAACCCCAATCAGTAATAATCATCTGATACTATGGACATTCAGGCCTGGAAAAGTAGAATGTTGTTCTTTTTTTTTTTTTTTAACAACACATTGGTGAAGATAGAACTGGAATCTCTGATCATTTGAATCTAAGTTCATTGTTCTGATTCATATGGAAAATGAATCCTCTGAAGTAGGTACATATATAATTAGAATTTCCGCCAATCAAAATTATGTTTATATAAAAATAGTAATTGTTTCTGAAACATAATGGGAACTATGCAGGTAAATCATACAGCCTCTTCAGAGCTTTCATTATTTGCACTAATTGAAAGTTGTACCAGTGTTTCATTTGGTACTTTTTACTCTTATTTTTGGTAAAATTTTAATATTTTCCTTTTTCAAATATCTAATTCTCTTTATTTAAGACAACAAACTTCACAAACAAAGGAACTAGATCTTTTTATTGCCCATGTGCAATATTTTGCCTATAATAAATCCTTAATAATACTTGTTGAATTGTGATTGATATTTTGCAATATTTACCTCACAAGTGATTTTGAAGGTAGAGTAAAATACTGGCTAAGAAATATTTCTTAGGCAAGAGAAGACAAGTATAAAGCAAAATATGGTACACAGTAATAAGATCATGACTCATAAACAAAATATACATAATGCATACTAAAAATATGATATCTGAAAGTTGTAAAGAATAGGAAGTTGGGTATGATCAGTGTCATACAAATTCTTTAGTTTCTTCTAAGTGTAGGGCTGCTTTGTTTGTTTTTTCAACTTCCACATTCATTTACTAAGTACTTATTTTCTCACAGCTCCATTCTTGGAACTGGGAAAGACAGAGATTAAATTAGAAATGACTCCTGTCCTTCAGGGAACTTCCAACATAATAATAATAATAATAATAATAATAATAATAAATATTTATATAGCAGTTTAAGGTTTGCATGGGCAAATATTATTTTTTTCCTTACAACAATTCAGGGAAGTAGAAGATATTATGACATGAGAAAACCCAGGCAGAGAGAAGTAACTTGCCTAGAGTCAATATAACAGTAAGTCTGAGGCTTCCTGATTCCACGCCCATCACTTTAACCCCTGTGCTTCTTCATAGCTGCTTAACAGGTATGGACATAGAGAATTCCAATGAAAAATGATTCAAAAGTGCATCAGAATAATGCAAAGCAAATGCCATGGAGTCAGGAGAGACCTGAGTTTGAATTCTAAATCAAACTTTTAGATAATTTTGTGTGCTTGAGTAAATTATTTTAAGTGTCTTATTCAGTCTCAATTTCTTCATCTACAAATGGGGAAAATCCTACCTAGGATATGTCTCTTACTGCTGCTTCTTCCAACCCTTAATTTATCATTCATTTATTTTTAGCATTCTTTTTATATTGCAAGTTCCAGATTCTCTTCTTCCCTTTTGCTCTTCCTCTGTTCATTGAGAACTATTATTTATGTGAATTCTTGTAAAATGTATTTCCATATTAACCATGACAATAAATAAATAAATAGAGAATATTTTACTTCCAAAAAAAAACAAAAACAAAATCTCTCCACATAAGCTAGTGAAAAGCTATCTAAAGCAAGCCTTAAAAGCAGGAAATATTTGAGTATGGGCTTGATAATTAGATATATTTGCATGCACTGCTGTAGGAACTACTTAGTTCATTACCTGCATCTTACGAATTTTTGGGCCCCATGAAATACTAAAAGTTAGGGCAGCTATTTTTTCTCATTTTAATTAATTATTAATTATTAATTTTAATTAATTATTTAGTTATGTTCATATGGATGACAATAACATAACTAATTAATTAAAAATGAGAAAAAATAAAATCTCTTTCCCAGATTGTCAACAATACCATATTGAGAACTTATCAATGTCTCCAGACCTGTTAAGATCTTCTCTACCTTTAATTCTACTTAAGAAGTAAAGTGTGCTTTTGTGAGTTTAAACTAGTCACTACACTTTGCTAAATATAGGTTTTAGGGGAGAAGGAGAAGATGGACAACTGTAGAACTAGTTGATCTCTATGGTCCCTCCTATCTTTAAATCTATATTTTTATTATTATTTTCAATTTAAACTTTGTAGCTGAGATATACTTATAATTCTAATACCCCCAAAAATATAGCTTTGGAAAACTATAGCATAGCACATAGCAACAGTTGTTAGGTATGGTAGTGGTTAATGTACCAGATGAAGCAGGTTCAGTTCAGTCATCTGTGGAATTTTAGACACACCCCATTTGTAATCTGTGCAGCAAGATAAAGAAATTTTACAAGACAGAAAACCTTTTAGAATAGAGGATTTAAGATTTTTAAGGAATTTACATTTCTTTGTTTTAAAAATTTGTAATAATAGCCCTACAAATCACTACCTTAGTGACAGCACTTTAAGGATTCAAAATACTTAATACATGATATAATTTGATTATTTCCATTGTGTTGATTCTATAAACACTTGTGGGACATCTTAATTGCCAAACTCATGTAACATAACCATTTCTAATTCTGATATAATGAGAAAATAATTTTATTATATACTTTTCAAAGATGATTTCTTTTGGGGAAGATGTAAAGGTATGTGGAAGGATGTGTCAGGGCTTTATTAATTTTTTTTTCATTTTTTAGTCTGTTAGATAACTATATGGAGATTCTTTCCTGTGCATATTGAATAGTAACTCCAGTGGGAAGAAAAGCAGAAAGAAGAAAAGATTTGTTTTTCCCTCTCACCCCACCTCTAACCTGATGTGACTGGCTTTAGGCATAAATAGCTGAAACTCTGAAGGCTAATTCTCCCAAACTGAAATGGATATAGACCTTGTTTTGATATTTTTGCTGGACCTCAAGAAGAAATGAATTAATGGTCTAGATATATGAAACACTACTTGTTTCTATTCTAGAATTTCCTTTGAACAATGCAATATCTGACTTTCCTTTATATACATTTAGATAACTTCCTCTATATTATCACTACAGTCACAGACATTGTTGTCCTCCCTTTTTTATCTCACTGGAATTCAGTTAATATATGATGCAGAGTTGCATTGATTGGTTCCCCTGATGATGCTTTAAGTGATTTTAAGTGAGGGATACTTCTGAGAAATATGTGATATATGAGAGAAGTTGATCCTATGGAACATGTGTTCTTTCATTTTGCTATTTCTGATAATGGGAGACCAAGAGGTACCTTTGAAACTGGCATGCCCAATATTGGACTAGATGGTCTCTGAGGCTCATTCCATGTATAGATCTATGATCATGTTTGACAAAGAGCATAAGGAAATGGAAAATGAACCCTCTCAAGAGAGGCAGCCTCCCACAAAACTTTCATGTGGTCATCCAGAATTGGAGCACCCCCTCTGAAATGCTTCATGAGAGAATCCTTGCTACATATGTATACATGGTTTATAGTATGCATATTAAATTTTCCCTGAGCACTTTAACATTGTAAAGCTCCTAAGTAGTCCTTTCTATAATTTGTCTTTTGACTACTTTGACTTATTTTTCCTCTTCTCCCCTCAGTACTATTTCTCTTAATCTTATCAGCTCCAGTATAGTCAATTATATGTATATAGATGATTCTCAAATATACTTGTCCAGTTTCAATACATCTCTTGACTTCTAGAATTGCATTTCCAGCTACCTATCAGACACCTCTAAGAAGATGTCTCAGAGGCATTATAAATTTATTTCCAAAAGAGAATTCATTGTCTTTCCCTCCCATATAATTAATTTTCCAAGTACCATTGAGGGAAAAATCATTCTTCCAGTCACTCAGGCTTACAATCCAATTGTCATCTTAGAATCCTCTTTTACATTGAACCCCACCTTCAAATGTTAAAACTTTTGCTAAATTTTATTGTTTTTAATTTTTGTAACATATGCTCTTTATTCTCTGTTCTCTTCTCTGATTTTGCTATTAATCTCAAATATGCCAACACTTAATTCCAAGAAAAATGCAGAAAACCTATTGGTTTCCCTCTTCAAGTTTCCTCCTTAATTCACTCCTTAAATTCTGATCCATCTACCACTTTGTAATCAAATTGATCTTTCTCGAGAACTGATATGTCCATATCAACTCCCTACCCCCATCCCAAACCCATCCAGTAAAGTCTGAATCAAATCCAAAATTCTTTGTTTCTCCTTTAAAGACACTCAACTTTATCCCTTCCTGTTTTTCCAATCTTCTTATACTTTATTTTCCTATGCATACTTTGCCAACAAATGATAATGACTTCTTTGCTGTTCTCACATGATAGCTCCTTCATAAAACTTCAACCATTTTCATTGACTAGGACCCATGCTTAGAATTCTCTGCCTCTTATCATTATGTTTTATCTTCCTTGACTTCCTTAAGTTTAAGGTAAAGCACCAACTTCTATAAGATACCTTTCCTAGTCCCCCTCAATTCTGGAGTCATGCATGTGAATCATTGCCAATTTACTCTATTCCTTGTTTTTACATAACTGTTTTCATGTTATTCCTCCCAAAAGACTGTTATTCCTCCCAAAAGACGATGATTTCCTTAATATCAGTAAATATCTTTGGATTGTGTCTTTGTATCCTTAGTGCTTAACCTAGTACCTGTCACATGAAATATATTTAATAAATTCTTGTTGATTTAACAAGAATTATTTTACTTTCAAATATTATATGAAAACAAAAGACAAGAGGCTTTAAAGTAGAACTCTTCCTAGAAATAATAATCAGTCAGAAAAAAAAATTTCAAAATCAATGAAAAAAGATAATAGTAAATTCAGTCTCTTACTCTCTGGTGTTTGTAGCAAAAAAGTTGACCACATGTGACCTAGGTCAGATATTCTTAAATAATTTCTACCAATGATACTGGCAAGAGTAGGAAGGGGGAGAGTGTTAAGGCAATAAGAATCATCTTCCTGAAAAACAGAAATGTGAAGATTCTAGTAAATTTAGAACTAGATGATTGAACTTTTCTTTATTTTTGGTTTAGATAGTAGACAATAGTAGTTTATTTTAATTATGATTTAGATATCATTATTAATATTATATGATATTTTAGCACAGAATCATGGAATAACAAAATTGTAGGGTATCTAAAAGACCATTTAGCCTGATCAATCCATGAATAAAAATTCACACTACAAGTGTTTAGCCAATCTACACATTGGACATCAAAGAAGCAAGTCTAATTTGCCTTTAATATAACATCACCATGATATTTTGATAACAATTTGGAAACCATAGCGGTTTGACAATGCCCTCCTTAACTAGCCAATAATCTGGATAGAGTCTGACCAGGGAAGAATTGAGAGAATTTGTAACCTTTCTTATTTTGCAAACTATGACTCTTGATTAAGCCTACCTGCATTATTGATTTTTGGATAAAGTACCATGGCACATTATTGACCTGGCAATCTATTATAAGTACCCAAATTTTTCTTCCTTTCATCTTGTCCTTGTTTGGGTAAATTTTGGAATATAAATAGAGGAATTCACACTATTTGTTGTTACTTTTCATAAACCAGAATGACCCATACTTCAATGACATGTCCAGATTCTTTGAGTATATTATGTGTTTACTAATTACTCAGTATTCTGTCTCTTTTTAAGGGGAAGAACAATCAATATGCCCTGCCCTCAGAATTACAGGCTACCCAACTATTGGTTACATCATTCCTGATTGCTCTTCTTTATTCAGGACCTATATTCTAACTGAAACTGGGTAGTAGTGTGGAGGGAATGGCTATTAGGATACTATTAAAGCTTTGATTCAAATAATTAGAAGGTAATGATGTGCAAATTGACACTGGAAACTTTCTGTCATTTTGTGTCTTTTAACATAAGAAATGTTAGTAACTTATTTTAGTAACTTATAATGGGTTTTTGCATAATAAATAAGAGTTACCAGAGTCTTGAGTTTTAGGGAAAACTTGGGCAAATTTTTTTCTCAACTGAAGTAAACCACAAAAGAATTTCAAAAATCCAGTTAGGGAAAATGTATTACATTCAAGTTGCACATTTCAGGTACTGAGTGGTAAATATAAATGACTAATATAAGTCTCCTGAGTAAAGTCATTAATGTAGTCTAAGCACTTGAAAATGATTATTGACTTGGGTAAATGCATATATGTAATCAGAAATTTCTGGAGGTACTTTCTTTAACAGAGAAATCCAAAAGGATAGAAATAAATGCAAGTAATTTGAGTGCTTTTCACTGACATTTAAATACTGGGAGGAAAAAATGTTAATAGGATAAGTACCAGAAAGGATTAACTAATGCTAAACACTAAAGAGGATTAGCTATTATCCTGTCTATACAGGCACCTAAGTTTCATGTGGCCAAGTAGATAGGGTAAAGAAAGTAAGCACAGCAAAATGGACTTTTTTATTTTCCACTAAGCTTATATTAAAATCAGTTTTTATTAAAGCACATACCTAAACAAGTCACATAATACTTAGCATTGCTTTGGATAATCTAAACTGTACAATGCCTTTTGAGGAATAATTTGTCCAATTTTTCCTTTTAGAGATCGTTTTTCAAAAATGTCATATGCCATACATAATTAAATATTTGCTGCTTATATTTAGTATATATATATGTACAGAAATTTAAAACATATATTATGTCTATATTTATGTTTATAACTTATGTATAATATTAATATGATATCCACATCCACTCTTCCCAATAATGCTGAAGCATGTTCACTAATTAAATATGACCATGATTGAAGATATTTATCTTGTTCAGTTGCCATTTTTCATTTGTTGAATAATAAATTCTATTCTAAACCAGATCAGAGGTATAAAGAAAGTAGTTTCAATGGAACTTCTTACCAGATTATATAGTCAGGACAGAGACAAGACTTGCAGTCCATCAGCAAAAGAGAAATAATTGAATTTAATCAGCAAAAATAATTTAAAACATGATATCATATGACCAAATATCTCTTCTACTCTTAACTCTGTTCAATTGTAGGCAATATATTAAAGAAGGGAAATGATTAGCTTATGTCAGAGGAAAGTTACTGCCTTGCTTCTTCCTGTTTCTACCTGTGATCACATTTCTGTCCAGGTCCTACTCATCTCCTTCCTTTCTTCAATAATAAAATCTTCATACCTTAGTTTCAATTTCCTCACAAAGGGAAAATACCTTGGTGGAATTTCTCTGACCTGGGATCCCTCTAAGTTAAACTAAACTAAATTTTATTTAAAAAGTTGGCTTGAGAGAATATTTATGGTGCTTCTTTTGAATGCATTTTATCCTGGTGGTCCCAGGAATAAAAATTGTTGGTTAGGATTTTACTTTAAGATATGCATGATAACTCTAAACTGTCTATTCCTGAATCTACAAAACAAACAAACTAACTAAAGAACCTCTCAAGGAGTGAGGTGAAATATTAAGCAAATCATTTTTAAGAGTATCAATTTTTTTAGGTTTCTATCATTATCCAGACATTATATGGTACATTAAGTGATTTTATTTGTATATTTATTTCTTCATTTTACCACTAATTGCTAACTTGCTTGTGGTAGAATGTGAGAATAAAAGGAATTAAATAACCTTCTCCTCCAATTACACTGACCCTGATGATGAATATTACTACTACTACTACTACTACTACTACTATTACTACTACTACTACTACCACCACCACCACTATCAATCAATCAAAAAACATTTAATAAGCACCTACAATTTATCAGGTTTTGTGTTAAGCTCTAACAATACAAAAAGAAATAAAAGACAGTCTATTACCTCAAGGAACTTGCAATCTCATGGGGGAGGCAATGTACAAATGAATATATATGTGCCAGTATGAAAATAATTCATAGAGGAAAAGCACTATTATTAAGATGGAGAGGAGAAGGTTTCCTTTAATCTAGGATTTTAGTTGGCACTTAGAGGAAAACAGGAGAATCAATACTCCTCCTACTTCTAGTCCTACTACCACTGTTATCATTATAACCATGATATCCACATGTGCTTTACTTCAATTATTTAAAATCTTTGCCTGTGGATAGATTATAAAGAACGGGCTACCTCCATTTCATGATCTATGTTGAACTTGGATTTATTACTAATAGTGTGGAGTGCTTTCAGTGAATGAACACAATTCTACAAATATAGTGGTTTTTGCTTAGTTTCAGTCATGATTCTTCATGATCCCATCTGAAGTTTTCTTGGCAAGAATACTGGGGTGGTCTGCTGTTTTATTTTCCAGCTCATTTGTCTGTGTGTATGTGTGTGTGTGTGTGTGTGTGTGTGTGTGTGTGTGTGTGTGTGTGTGAGATTGGGGGGAGAGGAGGGGGAAATCTGGTTTCAGTGACTTGCCCAGGGACACACAGCTAATAAATGTCAAGTGTTTGAGGCAGGTTCTGAACTAATGCCCTCCTGACTCCAGGATCTGTGTTTCATCCACTGCATCACCTAGCTGACGAGTCCCCCCCCCACCACCACTAGGGTTTTGTTTTTGTTTGTTTTTGCAAGCAATTTTGATTAAGTGTCTTGTCCAGGATCACACAGTTTCCAGTTCATTTTACATATGAAGAAAATGAGTCAAATAGGGTGAAGTGACTTGCTCTGGATCAACCAGCCAATAAATGTTTAAAGTCAGATTTGAACTCACAAAGATGAGTCTTCCTGACTCCAGGCATAGCATTGTATCTACTGTGTCACCCAATTGTCCTGGAATTGGGCTGAAACAAAAATGGTTATGATTCTACCTGCAAAACATGTTTTGCAACTTTAAAATGTCTATTTTTTAATCTAAGAAAAGATGCTTTCAAGAAGTAAAGTGAAATATTGAACAAATAATTTTATTTTTGATAGCATTAATTTTCAGATATCTCTGATAATCCAGACATAGAATGATTCTCAGAACTATGGTAACCTACTTCATATTTCATTCTTAACTCCTTCTTTCCCTAACAATGAGGTAAAGTAACTTCTAGTTGCTTCCCAGTGATTCTTTCCTAGAGTCAATCACACTGTCTATTCACTGTGACTATTAAGTTGTCTTGGGTCTAGGTTAATAAGTGTTATCAAGTCATAGGGATTAATGTCTTGAACACATAACAAATATAGAAGCAGTTATTAAGGGGAAGAAAATAAGATTGAGTATTCACTTCCAACTAATTATTTTTGCATATATATTAATACATTAAAAGTTTCTGAAGTTGGACACTCCCAATCATGTGGATCCTACAGGGAGTTCATTGAGTGGAAGTCAGCCCAAAGAAATAACTTCTTTCTGCAGGATTACCTGATCCAACAGCGCTCAGTCAAACAGTTATAATTCCTACAAAAAGAATTTCCATTATTTGGAATGAAAGTTAAGTTGTCAGAAAGTTATCAATCTACCCAATGCATCACAAGAATAAAAGAAATGATGTTGAAAATGTTTAAACTGAGAACTCAACAATATTTTACAGTCATGCACTACCTGATAAAAGTAGTGTATTTTTTCTACTCATCTACAAAATATTTTTTTCTAAACTACCAGTCACCTTTTTCCATGCTTTTTACAGCTTCTAGATATAAGAACTAAGATTATTAAAGTGTATTTATTTTAAATTTGCAAAAGTTCACTTTATATATAATATATCAGATATTTTACATGCATATTTAAATATCCAAAAACTAAGTGCTAGAATTATTTACTTGTTCTCTTATGGAAATTCATATAGAAATGTTTTAAATTTAGTGTAAATCTATGATGAACAAATTTATTTTATTTTTATAGCATTGTAGATTTCTAAAAAAAGTTAACAAAACCCATTATCTTTAAATTACTTTTCTACTGAAAATTTTTAGAGGATAGTATTTACTATTTTACTATTGTTGTAGAATAAGGGAGCAAAATGCTAATTTTCATGACTCTATGGCATATGGACACTCTATTTGTCGAGCAATTTATTTTTTCAAGTTTGATCAAGAGTGGAGTTATTGTTGTCTAAATAGTATTGAAAAAATCCATGATAATTATAAAGATGGGCTTTCATAATTCTTTTCAAAACTTCAGATCACCAGTTTTGTTTTTCTAAAAATTAAAAGCTTGAATTTTAGGATTAATTTTTCTCACAATTAAAACCAAGGTATTTGAAAAACCAAATACTTTTTTAGATTATTTTAATTTGCATTTTTACATTTTATGTTTAATTTGCCTTTTATATCTTTTTAATCTAATTGTTATTATGGCAACTTTAGCTATCATATCAGAAAAAGAAAACAGGATGCTAGGAATCACAATTTTTAGTTTACACTACATTAGATTGCACTACATTTTAATCTAAACAGTTCAACTTTATTTAGCTAGTATTCTAAATGTGAAAAATTGTTGATTGATCAACTTATTTACATCCAACTATAGGAACTGAATCATACTAGTTTTGACTACAAATAAAGTAAAAAAATAAATATCAGGCAAATGCAAAGGTGGTTATTAGGTGTTTCTTAAAAAGACAACTAAAAAAATGTCCATATCATGTGCCCAAAGGCAAAATGAAATATCAGTATATAAACTACTTGGTCATCTTAATGCTGCATAAAAAAGTAAACAAACAAACAATTTAATGATTTTTTTTACATTATTCACATTTTCCTCTTTAGAGAATGTCCTCCCCATCCCACCATACTATAATATAGTAGATTTCTGTTTTGTTTTATTTTAAGAGAAAAAAGGAGAAAAAACAAAGTCAATATTATCAACAGATCAAGCTTGTTAGGTTATTATGTGCAATAATGTTTATCTTATTTCTTCAAAGGAATAGAGGCAGAGGTTTTCTCATATCTCTTCTTTGGGACTAAGGGTGATTTTTATGCCTTTTCAGAATTCAATTTTAATTGCTTTATGGTTGATGCTAATCCATTTACTTTGACGTAATCAGTGTGCTAACAATTTTTCTTCCTGCTCACTCCACATTAATTTTTCCATTCAAACATTTGTCATTTCTTACAGCATAAAATATTATATTATATTCATGTGTCACAATTTCTTTAGTCATTTGTCAATTGATGAGCACTTTTTGTTTGTCAGTTTTCACTACCACAAAAAGTGACTTGCTGTTGTATTAATATTGAATATAAAATTATTTCTGTGTAGAACTCCAAAAGAGGATTCAGTTTAATTTAGCATGTTACTTAATATTCAATAACTTTGAAATAAGTGACAGTAATGTCAATGTCAAACTAACAAAAACATCATATAGAATGTGAATTTATTTATAATTTCGTAAAGAAGAGGATTAAAAAGATTACATGTTATATCTGTTTACTAAATGCCAAGAAATTAAGAGGAAAAATTAGTTTGGTGATGTTTTGGCACAAGATTCAATTAAATTAGATGATACCATGAATACTTAAATTCCAGAAAGAAATCAAATAGCAGAAAAATGGAAAAGAACTGTCATTATTTCTAACACAAATATTTTTTCTAAGTTATTCTAATTACATTAAATCATTAAATTACATTAAATCATGAAATCATTATAGTCTCTGATGTTACAGTATGAGCTCCCCCCACATAAAGCAGTGAAACTTTCAGTATAGAAAAACAAAGATCTAAACTACTATTAAGACAAGAAGATGCTAAAAAAATTACAGGTGATACTACCTAATGCATGATAATATTACTGTATCCAAATAATTGAGAGAATGTCAGTGACTATGAATTTTTGCTGTAACACTTTTCTTTTCATAAAATCTGCTTGAGAACAATCTTCTATAAGCATTGAGGACATCCTTGATGAAAATATAAAAGAGAAAAGGTAGGATTTAAAGGTACCTTAAATGTCAGTAAACATTTTACATCCACAGAATTACTGAAAAGGTACAGAAAATATAAGATGCCATCTTATTATCTATTGGTTATTTTGTAAAATATTTGATTTGACATAGAGCATTGCATGTTTAAAGATTTTCTTCCAATAAGGTGTCTCAACAGAATCTATTAAGTTCACATGATTCCTTGTCTTAATAATAATAATTTTGTTTAACTTCCCTCTGGTTATTTATATGAAAGAGGACAATGTTTAACAAAGATGTTTTCCATTATTAGAGAGGAAGCCCTATGTACAAATAGAGTACAAATAGAATGAGAATTCTTACAAATTGGCAAGGTTTTATTGTATGTTTGGATTGCCATTTTGATGACTGCACCAAATTCCAGATCACTTCAGACTTTTAAATGAAACTCAAACCATTTGAAATAATTTAACTTTCTAAATTGCTCTAAGAAAAGTAATGAAAGAAACTAGGTGGGTGAAAAAGTCTGGAAAATTATTTGTGCTAATGAGTACGTAGTTTTCATTCAATAACATTACTATTAGTCACATACTCCAAGGAACTTAAGGAAAAGAAAGAAAGGAATTAAATGTACAAGAATATTTATAGCAGCAAATGTTACTTTTAGTAGAGTTGGAAACATATAGCAAACCATCAATTAAGGGTTAGCGTAACAAAGCATGATATATGAATAAAACGAGATATTATTGTAAAGGAAGAAATGACAATTATAACAAACAAGAGGAAACACAAGGAAAACTGTATAAATGGATACAGACTGATGCTAAGACTGAAAAGAACCATTTATACAATGATAACAATAAAAATGTTAAGGAGAATAATTATGAAATAAACTTTAATTTTCAAAGAAGATGCCTTTGGAATCTTAGAAGAGTAGTGATGAACTAGATAAAATGACCATTGTGTTGCTTTGTTTTACTTAATTCATTCATATATTTATTAATTGCTTTTGACAGCAGAAGTCTACTTCTGGGAGAGTAGATTGGTGATTGATAATATGTAGTATAATAAGAGCTGTTTTAAAAATAAAGCATTAGTAAAGCATTTTCAAATGCACAGAAGAAAAAGTATAAAGTCACCCATACAGAAATCTTGCCACTTCCTCATTAAATTTAAAACATACCTTTATTAAATAAAACTATGTAAAATAAAGTTTTATGCAATATCTCATTTGTTATTTCAAAGTTGCCCTTTTTAACAGTTATGTTCATAATAAAAAGAAAAGAATTCCTATTGCCAATACTGTGCTATACAGCTGAATAGATGGCCCATTGATTTTTTGGTCAATATACACTTCTATATCTTGGAAAGATCCTGTACAAGGATAAATAGCAAGACTTATAAGTAAATATGAGGATTAGAGAACAAGGATTTGCAATTGGGAGAGTGCATGGCTTACACAATTTGGTGATATAATTTTCTGGCTGACAGTTATGTTATAGTATAATTTTCAAGGAATGAAAATCATGATGACAAAGGACAATACCGACTTGTATGTTGGGCATAAATTATATTCAACATATAACAATGAAATGCATTCCATGGGAAAGGTTGTTGTTGATAGTCATACTGTTATGGTAGTACATATACTATACTATAAGATCTAGAATTTTAAAATTCTGGGAAAATCTACGGTGGGGGGGATATGTAAGAATATAGGTAATAGTTATATGAATGAACAAGATTATAAGATCATTGAATTAGAGCTAAAATCAGTCTCAGATCTCTTGTAATCTAACTCCATTTTACAGTCGAGAAAAATGAGATTCTTTAATTAAATTGTGAAAAGACAATTCCAGAGGCAGGATTTTAACCCAGGTCCATCTGACACCAAGTAAAGGCTTATAACTAATATATACTATCTTTTTTGCTATCATTAGAAAACTCTTTTATACTATCATTAGAAAAAAGTTCCAGGATTATTGTTGAAATATTGGAAAATCCATGTCACAAATATATACATATGCATATATGTATTTATATGTATATATAAATTGCATTTTTCTTATAATGTAATTTTTAGTAATTGCCTTAGTTTCAAGATAGAGTATTGACCATAGTTAATACTCTTCAACAATTTGAAGCTAGCCTTTTCATTTACTTTGCCTTACTTATTATATATCTCCTTATTATGGTTTGGAGCATAATAAGAAAGTAATGTAAATGTATATGTAATGTATAAAACTAATGTGAATAAAGTGAGACCAGCTGTTAAAATAATTAATTATAGGGTCTCTTTTGAAGTTCCATAGTACACTATAATAATTTATTAAGTTAAGTAATATACTATGTCTTCCTGAGAATTGTAATTCTATAAAAATAATTCGCTGAAATTGGAACCCTAACTAAAACATGTGCTCGTGGAATTTAAGCTATTATCTCTTAGTGACAGGCATTAAGGATTGTAGTAAATTAAAGAGACCTTAGTTTAAATCAACAGGTGATTATAATTGATGACAGACATGCAAACATGACCTTATTTAATTAATTAGTTAATGGTTTTTCTTTAATGGACTCTATTCCAAATTTCCTCAGAACATATGGATCAATGGTTACATTTCACATTTTCAAAAACATTAATTAACCATTGAATTGTAAGATGAGACATAATATCACTTGTTGGTTAGGGGGCAAGATATGATTCATATAATTTCCATAGGGAAGAAGTAAATTTTAGAATTAATATTATATCATCATCCCCATCAAAATATGTCACCAGTTCATTTTCTATCTTTGTTGTTGTTTAGTAATTTCAATCTTTTTCTATGATCCTATTTGGACTTTTCTTGATAGTGTTGAGTCAAATGGTTTGACATTTTCTTCTTCAGTTCATTTTACATAAAAAGAACCTGGGATTAAAAAGTATTCAGTTACTTTCCCATAGTCATACAGCTAATGAATTGTGTCTGTCTTGATAGGTATACAAATTTAAGGACAGAAGATTTAGAATTTCATAACCGACTGTCTCTCATGTTCCTGGACTTTACTTGAATGGATCATTTCTTCTGAAATAGAAGAGATTAATTTAATTAATTTGGGGATAGTCCTGTTCCAAGAGCAGACATCTTAGAAATTAACACTTTTAGTCAATCAGCAATAATGTGTCGAGCACTTACCAAATTTCAAAATCTTGCTAAACCTTGAGAATACAAAAAATAAAAACATAAACAAATTCTTTATGCTTGAGGAACTAACATTCTATATGAGACAAAGCAAAAATTAAACATACACACACATATATATATATCTATCGAATCTATCATCTATATCTATTTTATAGATGTATACAAACACACACATATATACATGCATATGCATGTTCATATGTGCATATATATACATGCATATCTATCTATATACATATATATATATATATATATTTAAATGGAAGGGATTTTATATATTAAAGGGAAAACCTTAAGAAGAGTGGAGGAAGAAGATGGAGAAAGAGCTCTTGTAAACTATACTTGTTTAAATTTTTAAAATTTATTTTAGGTGACGGGTTAAGTGACTTGCACAAGGTCACACAGCTAGGCATATTATTAAGTGCCTGAGGTCAGATTTGAGCTCAGGTCCTTCTGACTCCAAGGCTGGTACTCTATCCACTGAACCATCTAGCTGCCCACCCCGTCCTGCGAAACTATTCTTGATCTTCTTTCTTAATATTTTCTAGAGTGACCTTTCTAAAGCATCTTTCAGTTCAACAAGTTCAAGTGACTTGTTTTTAGCATGACAGCAGAAGACTGCTCTTGTTTTAGGCATTGCAGTAATCAAGTGACATTGCATCCTATATCAGATACCATCTGACCCTTAAATTCAGCATCATCCTAAGTGGTACTTCTTGTGACTTAATATCTCATTTGACCTAACCATTTCTGCTTTGACATCCACTCTTCTGTTATATCATTTTTTCCAGTCCAACTGTGACTTGCTCAAGAGAATTTACAGTACTTAACATCATCTATGAAACTTCCCATGCCTATATTAAATGGAAATAAAAAGATATCCAATACAATTCGCATAAAATCTAAAACTATAGGCTTCCTAAACTATTTTCCTCATATGTTTCTGAGCAAAAGATTATTTCATTGTGAGAATCGCATTTTACAATCTTTTCAAGTGAGAAAGAAAAGAAAATAATGTGCTGAATACACACATCATTGTTTAGTTTGCTTCAACCAAGCTAAGTCTCATTTTGTCTTCTATTGTTCACCTGTCAAAATTTTTTACTCTTTCTACTTGGACTCTGATTACTTTTTCTGTGTATTCAGCTACTTTCCCTAGTCATCCATCTTTACTATTCTCAGTTATTTTGCAGTTTCTTTGTGATAATGTCTTCCATTCCACCTCTGTATTTTCAACATATGGAAAGCAACATTGCATGGAATAGAGGAAACAGCACTATGAAAAAATTGAAGAGATCTTTGTTTTAGATTTACATTAACTGCTATGTGATCACAGAGAAATAAAATGAGAGAATAGGTCTAGATGTCTAAAGTTTTGTCTAGGTTTTATATTGAAGTAAGAAGCAAAACTGAAGCAAGCTTTCCTATGCAACTTATTGCCAATGGTTTGCATGATATATTTCTCCCTATTCCAGTTCATTTTCTATTCAACCATTAGGAGTGATTTTCATAAAAACTGATCCAAACATTTTTTTTTCCCAAACTCAGTAAGTTTTAGTGGCTTCCATTACCTTTAGATTCAATTGTATAACCCTCTGTTTGACATTCAAATTCCTTATAGCCTAAGCCTTACTCATTTTTGGTTTTCTTATAACCCTTCTCCTCCTCAGATATTTTTCAATCCATTCCTGAGAATGATTGAATCAGATTAAAATACAATTGGAAAATACTTATTAAATACATAGAAATGAATCAGAACAAAGAGATACTGTTAAAATATCATTTTGTAAGTCAATATGAAGACAGCTAGATAATTCAGTTAATAGAATAATGGACCTATATTTGGGAAGACCTGAGCTGAAATTTAACCTCAGACATTTACTAGCTGTGTGACCCTGGGCAACTTCTGTTTTGCCTTAATCTACTGAAGAAGGAAGTGGTATACCACTTCAGTATTTTTGCCAAGAAAACCCCATGGAGAGTGTGTACTGGATGGTGGGGTCACAGAGTTGGATACAAAAGTCAATATTTGGCCTGCAGAGGTTTTTATATACAATTATCCTTCCACATCACTTTGGGAAGGGATGCAGACCTGTATGATCTGGAAAATCCGTGTAAAATGTTTTGGCCTTCCTTTTGTATTAGGAAGTGTTTATAGTACAATATTACAAAATTTGGTTAACTATTTGACCAAGGGTTATATTACATAATGTCCTACTTATATTTTATTCATTTCTGAGTTACTAAACATTTTCTATGTCCCCTGCTGGTCTTTATATGTCTGTGACTTCTAAAAATTTTCCCCTTAAATGACATTTAATTTCTTATTTTTATCCATTATTTATCAAAATTATAATGGGAAAAATCGCAATGTAGAAATGATAACTATACAGTTTTTGTCCCCAATTTCTATTTGAATTTAGCACCATATTTCCACAGGAATCCTTTCCCAATTCCACTCAAGCTCTTTCTCTCTTTTTTTATTTTCTCCCACTTATCCTTTATATAGCTTGTTTGTTCCTATCAACTGGAATTTGCTTGTAAATATTTCTTCTCATATGTTGGGTGAAGGAGCTAGTTTGTCTTTTTTGTTTTTACTTTCTTTGTATCTCAAAACAGTGCCTGATGCTTAATAGATATTTATTGATTAACATACAATATTTTCTTTTTGAAACAGAAGTCATATTTGATGCTACAAGAGTCTAGTTTTATGCCTTTCCTCAGTGATTAGTTTTATGAACATTTTGAAATAATTAATTTTGAAGTTTTTTTAAATGTTGATATTCAAAATATTCTTTTATTTTTAAATTATTTACCCCCGATACATGCAGAAACAAATTTCAATATTTACTTCCAAAACCTTGAATTTTAAATTCTCTCCCTTCTTCCTCATCCCACTCCCCATCATGGAAAAAACAAGTTATATGTTATGTTAAAAATCTGTAGCCATGAAAAACCTTACTACATGCAGTAATGTTGTAGAAGCACATATAAATCCTGCCTGCTCCCCACAAAATAGAGAAATCTCAAGAAAAATAAAGTTTAAAAAAGGTATGCTTCTGTCTATATTCAGATACAATCAGCACTGTCTTCGGGATGGATACCTTTTTTAAATTGTAAGTCCTTCAGAGTTCTCTTGATTCACAGCATTGCTGAAAAAGAACATTCCTAGCTTGATCATCCTGCAGTATTGTTTTTACTTTATATAAGACACATTTCCCTTTGCATCTACTCATGTAAGATTTTTCACTGAGAGCATCCTGTTCATCATTTCCTGTATTAGAACATCATTTTATCTCAATCAGTCATTCCCCAATCGCTGGGCAGCCCCTAAATCTCCAGCTCCCTGCCACCAGAAGAGAGCAACTATAAATATCCATATATGTGTGTATATATGCACAAATAACATACACACATACATATACATATGTATATTTATAGATTCCTTTCTTCCTGTATTTCATCTTTTCTAGAATATAGCCCTAGCAGTGGCACTGCCAAGACCAAAGGGTAGTCATGGCTTTATAGTTCTTTGGGCATGGTTCCAAAATGTTCAAGAACAACAAAATTGTCAAATCATTTCATAACTTCTCCCACTATGCATCAATGACTCCTTTGGCTACATACCTTCCAATACTTCTCATTTTCTCCTTTTTTCCTATTAGCCAATCCAATAAGTATAAGGTAGTACCTCATAATTGTTCCAACCCACATTTCTTCCAACAATAATGAAATAAGACATTTGAAAAAAATAGATTGTATTGATTACCTCATTTGAAAACTGTTCATATCTCTTGATCATCCAGGGGTAATGGATACTATTTTTTTTATAAATTTCACTCAGTTTTCTATATTTGAGAAATGAGAAATTTGTTACAATATTGTTTCCCACACTCAGCATTACTAGATGTATTTGCCTCCATCCTATTATTCCACACCCCTATTTATTCTATTCTCTCTCTCACCTTTTACCTTGTCCCTCCTTTAAAGTGTGTTGTATCTGTTTACCCCTTCCCAAAATCTTCCCTCCCTACTATCTCCTAAACCTCCCTTCACTCTACCACCCCCTTTCTCATATCCCTTTTGTCTTCTATTTTTCTCTAGGGTAAAACAGATCTATATACCCAATTGAGTATGTATGTTATGATCTCTCTCTCTGAGTCAATTCTGATTAGAGTAAGGCTAACTCACTCCCCCTCACCTTCCCCCCTTCCATTCCACAGTCTATGACTTCATTTTAATTCTTTATTAAGGTGGGGCTTTGCTTCCAGGGACCTGCAAGTTCTCATTTCTTCCAAGGTCTTAGGAGAAGCTGTGCCTACTCTCTTGGCAAATGCTCTGGTCTATGGGAGACCATATGCACTGCTCTGTACCCTGGAACCATGAGGAGGGTCCCTGCTCCACCACAGACAGTAAGTTCTGTTGTGTTTCTGCTCCTCCTGGAACTGGGGTCTCAGACTGAGACCTGGATCTGAGTATGGTCAAAGCTATCCTAAGGGACAGCAAAAAGACCTCTGCTGTCTCCCCTGACCCCCTTAGGATTTGTGGGCTGAGTGCTCTGGAAGTAGCTGCCTGGTGACTTCCTTGTTGGGCGCTACCCAAGCCTGCTCCTGGTCCTCTGGGGCTAGGTCTGCAATGAGGCCTGGACTGAACTGGGCTCCCCTCCCACTCTAGTACAGTAGAGTTTTTATGCTGACCTTCCATGTTGCCCTTGACCAAGAAATCTGAACACTGCTACTGCTTGTGCCAAATCCAGGTTCCCTGTGTTCTGTTCCTGGAAGATTGGGGCCAGTTCTCTCTAGAATGGTTTAGCCTGTGCTACAGGCCCTTTCTAATCCCAGTGCAACATATCCTTACAGAAGATCTTGGGCTTTAAAATTATTTCACTCAGCCTTTTTGTTGATTCTGACACTTTAGAATGTGGTTAGAATCCTTATTTAAAGGTATTTGGAGTGGTTTGGGGGAGAGCTCACAGGAATCCCTGCTTTTACCCCTCCATCTTGCTTTCACACTCTTGAATTTTCTTTACTCTTAAATAGTAGTATATCTTATAGAAAGTCAGTCCTCAATTTTTAGATTTCGTTTTTCTAGGGCATCTTCTTGAGAGATTTCCAGCTAATTGATTCTCTTTCATCAATTCTTAAAGTTCATCAACTTCATGATGTATCTTAATACTGTATGTTAAACAGACTGAAATGAATTTATCTCAGTCAGTAATGATTAGAAGCACAAATGGAATAAATTTATGAAATAAATATTAATATTTTATAAGATTAGGACACAACTGAGAGATGTGGCTAAGTCTCGAGAATGAAAGATGATTGTTTGGGGACTTCCTCCCATTGGAATGAATCATTACTTCAACTCCTTTCTGATACCATCCTTTTAAGTATGTTTTCTCAGAGACTGCATTTAAGGGAAAGCCTCAAACTAGTCATTTCTCATACTTTAAGATTTAGCCCTAATCTGTCCTCTACAATCCTTTCATATTCAGTTTTCATGTATTGTCATCTCCTATTAGATTGTAAGTTCTTTGAGGGCAGGGAAAGTCTTATTTTAATTTATTTGCATGTTTGTTTGCATTTTTCCCCCTGTAATTTATACTACTAGGACTTAACACAGAGCCTGGAACATAATAAACTTGTTGCCTCTTGACTGACTTGTAAACTTTTTTGTTTAGCTGTCAAATAATTCCTTAAATACTTCAAATTCCAGTACTTAAAAAATGTCAGCCTTTTAAGGAAAATAATTTCAGAATTTAAAAGATCTTGTTTCCTTGCTGTCCTCAGTTTAGATTGAAATGACTTTATTCTTTAGTACATTTCCTTCGAAAGATCTGGGGGCCACCTTTAGTCATCAAAATGTCACTTACTGACAAGTCTTTATGATATGGAAGAACACTACTTTTCTAGTCTAAGAGATTGTATTCAATTCTACCACTTTCCAGTTTTATAACCTTGAGAGAAGCTATAGAACCTGTCTGAAATTCAATTTCTCATCTATAAAATCAAGATAACAATACTGCTACCTATTTTACTGAAACATTGCAAGGAAATAAAGCATTTTATAAATTTTAAAAAACCTACATGTGATTTAATTGGTAACATGTTAGACTGGGTACTAGTCAATAAACTGTTTAGCCCCCTATTTGAAATCATTTCCACATCAGAAAGGTGCTAGAGCTTTGCCCTCTTACTTTCAATCCAATTTACATGTCTTTTATGTACTGGTTTATATACATAGTATCTTCCCCATTAGAATAAAAGCTACATTTTTTTTTTTGCTTTTCCTAAGTACTTAATAAAAGCTGTTTAATTAACTCTATCTTGACAGATCTTTTTTAACAACATGATCCTTCCATATCCCAAAATCACTTCCATACTACAATAAGGCATTGGATTTAAAGTCTAGTGAAAATTATCTCCTAATAAATAAAAATAGATAAATATTACTATTTTATGAAAAGCATCATTTAAGTATAGAACATAGGAAGTATAGTAGATAAACACTTGAGCTGGAGTCAGGATGACTCATCTGTCTGAGTTCAAATCTTGGCTCAGACACTTACTAGTTGTGGGACCCTGGACAACTCACGTAGACCTGTTTTCCTCAGATTCCTCATCTGTAAAATGATATGAGAAGGAAATGATAAACCACTTGATAATTTTTGTCAAGAAAATCCCACATAAACTCATTAAGAGTAAGGCTCACTTATTTTATGTTTTTTCTTTCTTTCTCATGCTTCCCCCCCCCCCACCTTAGTTCTGACTCCTCTTGCACAATATGGCTAATGTGGCAATATGTAAAACACAATTGTGTATGTAGAGATTACTCACCTCTATTGGGAGGGAAGGGAGCATAGTAGGAAAATTGTCCATATTAAAAATTTGCAAATGGATGAATGTTGTAAACTACCTTTTCATGTAATTTGAAAAATAGAATAAAGTTTTTAAAAAAATTTCAAAGTTAGACACAGCTGAAACAACCAAACAGAATCAGTATTTTAAACAATGTGCTGCAAATCTGACTTAAGAACTACTTTGAGTGGATGTAAATTTTATGGTGCAGGGAATAGGAAAATAGTTAATAAATAATAGCCACAGGATCTTAATTCTATGTCCTTATATATGCTATATTATTATTGATGAGTAAGCCTAGAGACCATGAAGGCTAAGTTCCATTAGGCAAGAATAGTCATGGTATAAAGCTCTTTTCTCAGTCTAAATTAGACAGAATATCCATGTAAGTTGCTTTTATAGAAAATGGAATCTTTCAGCCTTGAGTAGAAGAAACCTGTTCTTAATTGATTTTATATGATTTTCAAAATAATCTGCTAACATTTACATAAGTTGTAGTTGTAAAAAACAAGAATGATTATTTTTCACCTATTTTAGTTTTTTAACAATTTTCTAATGAACTGAGCATGAATAGTATAGTTAATTAATTCATTGACCTCTGAATGCTATAAAATAATCGCAAATGTAGACAACTGGCAATTTGTATGATGTTGTTACATTCATTTTTTAAAATTATGAATAATTGATTTATTGATTGTATAATAAATTATTTTATAGATTTTAAGAATACATCCATTTTAAGGGGCGGCTAGGTGGTGCAGTGCATAGAAAGTACCTGAGTTCAAATCCAGCCTCAGACACTTAATAATTACCTAGCTGTGTGGCCTTGGGAAAGCCACTTAACCACATTGCCTTGAAAAAACCTAAAAATCAAATAATACATCCATTTTTGATAGTTCTGAACTTAAACACAGTGGGAAATCAGAGAGGACATGTGGTAAAATATTTTCAAGTAATTACTATTACTTATGTAAACTGTAAAACTCATTTAGCCCACAGCTAAATCTTCTCATAATACTACATTAATTTTATATTTTGAAGTAACAAAATATTTTTCATTTTCACTCTTCCTCCTCTGTACCAACCACTCGAGAAGAACAGAAGGATCATTTGTACCCAGCTGTCCCAAGAGAAACACCTAGTCACAGACTTAGGTCACACAAACATAATATTGACCACAAACCAGTACCCTCAAGATTCCCTAGCCCCCACCTACAACCAGCAAACCTAGGTGAAGGAAGAGATTTCAACTTATTCCAATTCCCTCTGTATCACTCCTTGGAAACTGAAAAATTCTTATCTGCTACTGACTCCTTCCCCTATGGAATCTCATTTTTTTTCTTTTCTTTTTCTCACCATTACTGTATTAAGATTCACTGACAGTTTAGGTGAAAATTGTAGGTAGAGGCTAGCAATAGTTTCTATTCCCTCATTTCTATCTGTTTCAACATTATTCATATCTTCTAAATGGTATTCAATGTTATCAATTTTCCAATTCAGCTTACCCCTTCTATTGTGCTCTCTATAATACCCATCCCTTAAAGGATAAAATTACTTTTTGTCCTGGATCCTGGAACCCTTCTGGCTATTTCCCCACAATTATACCTAATTCCCCTCTGACTCCAAAGCCTTGATTTTCCTCAAGTTTTGGGTAAATATTTTCTCTTTGCCCCTAACCCCAATACACTTGTTATCCATGGCAATTTCCAGAATCCCCCTGTACCTTTCTCATTTAATATCTTTCTCTTTTTAGGATTGCTAAATCAAAATTATCTACCAATTTAATTTATGGCACCTACAGAATAATGAATCACAAGGTATTCTCACTCCTTTCTCATTAAGTTTAATACCCAACTCATTATCTACTTCTCCCCAACTACTGTTATTATGCTTCTGTTTTTGGAATTTTAATATCCAATTTGATGTTCTCTTAAACTAACTAAAGCTTTCAATTTTTTATTTTTGTTTTTGCAAGGCAATGGGATGAAGTTCCCAGTGTCACACAGCTGGGTAATTATCAAGTGTCTGAAGCCAGATTTGAACTCCTGACTCCTGGGCTGGTGCTCTATCCACTGCTCCATCTAGCTCCCCCAAAACTTAAAATTTCTTAACTTGTTATATCCCACAGTCTGTTTATTTTACTCTGCTTTTAGGTACACAAAGGAATTGTCACACAATGTAACTCACTATTGTGAGTTATTAACATTGAAATTTCTGTATCTAGTCTTAGCTTTATAACTTTCTTTATTATTCACCATTCCTGAGCTCATTGCTGAACAATATCTCAAATACTTCTTCCTTTTACTTGTTAAACTTTTTACCCTCTTCTCTGATTTGACTCCCTGTCCTCCCCAACCTCAAAACCAATAGTTGTCATTTTATCTCTATAATTTTCTCTCTTCTTGAATCAAATTATCCCATATTTATAACTAAATCCTTGTTACTGCTTTTCTCTTACCACATCTGACCCTTATACCATTTATACCATCAGCGTCTTCTTTTCCCACCCAAAATTGACTAAATATATGTGGAGAAAGCCTCAGAACTAGGCTGACTGGGTAAATTAGAAATTCATATTACCCAGCCTCAATTGTGCCATCACTGTAGCAGATTAATTCTCTTCTTTATTCCTAATCAATTTGTACCAAATTACTTACCACAGAAGTAATTTCAAGCTTCTTTTTCCCTCCTCAAGCTCCCAATATGTCTTACTCCTATTTTCTCTCATTTACAGATTTTGCCTTTAACTTACTGATAAAATTGAGATCATTCAGCATGAACTTTCCTTCCATGTGAGTTCTAGCTTTATCTATTCTATTTGCAAAACTCATTATAGCATTATCTCTTACTCTCTCCTCCATTCTCTAGTTCTCTGTCAATGATGATTCTCCTTGTCATAGCCAATCCAAGGGGACTCTTGATTACCATGGTCTCATATCTTCATCAAATTACTTCATAATAATTTCCTCTTTATCTTTAAACTTCAATTTTTCCTGTTGGTTCGTTCTTTCTCTGTTGCCCAAATTCCCCCATGTTTAAAAAAATAACCTTCAATGGACTCTGATATCCTTTATATGCTATAGTGTGAAATCTCTCTTCCATTTATTACTCTTTGAAAAATCTGCCTATTTTCTTTTTCTTTTCCTTTTTTTAAACTTCACCTGAAGCATTACAGATTTTGCTCCAACCCCTTCCTTACCTTTACTCTGGCTATCATTGTTTCATGTAAGCAGCATAATATAGGATTCTGGTTTTTGTTCAACTGTGCTATGTAGCTCCGTTTTCTTGGAGAGTTTATTCTATTCACATTCACATTTATGATTACTGTGTTTTTCCCCTCCATCCTATTTTTCCTCTTGTTTGTCTTCTTTCTCCTTTCACCTTTATACTGCTTTGCTTCTACCCACTATTTCCTCCAGCCTGCCTTCTCTTCTGGTAATTCTTCCTTCCTTATTCTCTTCCCAGTCTACTTTCCTGTCAGGTGAAAAAGATTTCTATATTCATATAATTATATATACTTTTCCCTCTTTGAGCAAAAAAAATAATGAGAGTAAAGTTCAAGCAGAGGTCATCAGTGTTTTCTTTCCACTCTAAAAGTTTTTCACAACTTTTCATGTGAAATAATATAACCCATCCTATCTCTCCCTTCCTTTTGTACCCAGGGTACATCTATTTCTAATCCCTTAAAATTTTAATGCCATTCTGTCTTATTCATTTTATGCCCTTATCCTCCATCTATGAATATTCCTTCTAGATGTAGTATTGATAGTATAATTTTTTAAGAATTACCTCCCATATAGAGATGTAAACAGTTCAACTCCATTGAATTCTTTATATTTTCTTTTCCCTTTTTAAATTTTTAAATGCTTTTCTTTACTCTTAATATTGGAGATCAATTTTTTGCACAATTCTGCTCTTCTCCTTATGAAAACTTGGAAACTTTCTATTTCCTTGAATTACCATTTTCCTGCCTTGAAGTATTACACTTAATTCTGCTTTACAGAATATCATGTTCCATGACCTCCAATCCTTTCATATTACGGTTGATAAATTCTGTGTAATCCTGATTGTGACTCCCCAATATTTGAATTGTTTCTTTTTGAAATATTTTTTTACTTGACCTGATAGTTCTGTAACGTGGCTTTAACATTTTTTTTTGGAATTTCTTTCCTTGGATTATCAGTGGATTCTCGATAAGTTTCTTGAAAGATGTTGTGCAGTTTCTTTTTTTCTTCTTTTATTATGGCTCACAGGTTGTCCAATAATTCAGACATTGTCTCTTCTGGATGTATTTTCCAGAACAGTTGCTTTTCCAATGAAATCTTTTTACATTTGCTTTGATTTTTTTCATTCTTTTGTAATTATCAGATTGATTCTTGAGGTCTCATAGAGTCATTATCTTCCACTTACCAAATACTAGCTTGTAAAGAAGTGTCTTCCACAACTTGTTTTGTGCTTTCTTTTCCATTCATAGATTTTTAAAGAATTATTTTGTCCAGTGGATTTTTGTATTTGAACAATTTTACTTTTTAAGTGGCTTTTCCCAAACTCTTGTCTCTTTCTTCATATTCTCTTGCATCTTTCTCGTTTTTCTTCCCAATTTTCCTCTACATCTTTTAGCTGATTTTCAAAATATTTTTTGAGTTCTTTCATAGCCTGAGATCAGTAGGGCTTTGACTTTGCTATCTTCTGAGTGTGTGTTTTGATTTTCCTTGCCACCATACTAACACTATGATGAAACTATTTCTGTTGTTTGCTTATTTTCCCCAGACAATTAATTTTTTTAACTCTTTGTTAAAGTAGGCATCTGCTTCCAGGGTGGAGGGTACATTGTCCCAAGCTTCAGGGGTTTTGTGCAGCTATTTTCAGAGATACTTCTAGGGACCTATGGGTTTTCAGTTATGTATGATCTAAGGAAAGGTGTGTTTACTAGTTTCCAGGCCCATACTCTGGTCTGTGAGTGAACACAAGTGCTCTTTTCTGCCTTGGAAATGTGAAAAGGGTCCACACTCTACTGTGCCTACTATCTCTGGTATGCTTGTCCTTGTCCTGTCTTTCAACTCCAACTTAGAACTATGACTTGTATTTGAGTATGGAGTCAGTGCTAGCAAAGAGAACCTTCTAATGTCCTTCTGAGTAGTTGTTTGACCCCCTTATCATTTATGGACTGAGAAGCTATAGTCACTCCTGATTTAATGACTCCCAAGGTCTACTCCTAATTTGTTAGGCTCCTTCTACACCGATACTAGCTGCCCTGGACTAGGTTCAACTCTTACCCTGGCACAAGAGAGTTTCCTTGCCAGCCTTTTAAGTTTGTCTTGGACTGGAAAATTGTTTCAGTTTTGGAAGGATTTGATGGAAAACTTGAATGGGTATCTACCTTTACTTTGCCATCTTGGCTCTGCATCCTACCTTGAGAAGGATTTCTTGAAGAATGGAGGATATTACTTAGGACTTCAAGGGAGGAAGAGGAAGAATATTCCAAAAACAGTCAAAAAATATTGATGCTACTAAACTCTTCTTGGTTCACCACCAAGTCCCTGATATCATTACTCTTTCTCAATTTCCTTTGTTAGCTCATCACACACATCATGGTTTCTAAACTTTGCTAAGGTTTTTCACTAGACCCTAATCTCACTCAACATCTTCCTATAGATGACTTCCAAATTTTTCTATCTGGGTCAGTTTTCTTTGAAATTCAGTCCTCTCACAAATCTATTGGACATTTCAAAATCCATGACCCAAGACATCTTAAACTCAACATTCTTAAAAGTGACCTCACCACCTTTTTTACTCAAACTATCTCATGTTCTACAACTTCCCTATTTCTTTCTATTGTGGGAACACAGGCTATTCTAATGGATCGCCACCTGGACAGTCTCAGGAGCTGGCATGCCACCCTGAGAGATAAGGTGCATCGGAGTCCTTGGGAGCTGGACATCCCACCCCACAGCCCAAGGGCACAAGTGTTTTACCACCTCCCCCCTAACATACCCCCTTATCCTGTAACAGAAGACTCTGCACGTACACCCTGCTTGTACACCTCCATTCCCTCATTTTCTTTGTTCTATCCCGGAAGACCTAACAGTATATATGTAGAAGCTAAGCAGTAATAAAATTGATCTGGAGGCTTAAGGCAGTGGTGGCTTGACTCCTTATTCTCAGCTTCCCTCTGGGAAGGAGGTAATCACTGTGGGCCCCAAGGTGAAACAAGCCACAACATTCTATAGCACTATTTTTCCAAAATCTGGTTTTAATGTTACTATCATTTATTCCTCTTTGTATCACATGCCACATATTCGGTTAGTTGTCAAAGTTTGCCAATTTAACTACATAACATCTCATACATTACAGCTTTTCTCTTCATTCACACAGTAGTTGCCTTCACCAAATACTCATAATCTTGAACCAAGATTATAGTTATAGTCTCCTTCCTTATTCTCTACCTCAAGTCTTTCTGCATTTCAAGAATCTCCCCAAACTCAAAGTCACTGTCTTTAGATTTAAATCTTATTGTACGCCTCCCCAACTCAACCAATACAAATGGTTTCTTGCAACTTGTGCTTAAGAATATGAATCCCTTTGTTTAATTTTTAAAGTCCACATGATATGACAATAATTATGTTTCCAGCGTCATTGACCTTTATTCCTCCTTCAGCACTCTGAGATCTACATAATGCTTCATTTATTTGCTCTATACATTTGAGTGGAGTTCAGGAATCATCTCCTATGGGAAGTTATTCCTAATCTTCCAAATTGTTGTACCTTTCCTCTAAAACTAACTTATGATTAACTATTTTCTATATATTTGCATTTATACTCTTTAAATTATGCTACACAATATATATATATATATTCTTTTTTCACAATGATATTTTTTCTTTCATTAGAAAGTGAGCCCAGGATGTGGTAGTTTCCTTGTTTTTATTTGTACTACAACAAATAGCATAATACCTGACACATAACAGACAGGTTTTTTTAAGTTATTTATTTTTTTTTCATACATACGCACATGTATATTTTTAAGTTACAAAATTTACTTCCACCTTCCCTTCCTATTCCCCTCCCCTCAGTGGTGAATAGTCAGATTAGTCTTGTACAAACATATTATTGATAAACATGTTTACAGAATAATTCTTTTCTATATGAGGAATTAGGATTAAGGAAAAGACATAAATAATTTTTATAAAGTGTTCATCAGATTCTGAAAGTTTGTTTTATGTGTGTTTTGTTTTTTTCCCTCTGGACTGGACTAACATTGTCCATAACCTATATAATATGATTGTCCTACTTCTCTGAAATTCTGAGAGGAGCTGCTTCCATCAAGTGTGATCATCTTACAATGCTGTTGTCAATGTGTACATTGTTGTCTTGGTTCTGTAAGTCATTCCAGGCTTCTTCAGAGTCTGACCATTTATGATTTCTTATGGAACAATAATATTCCATGGTATCCATGTACCATAATTTATTTAGCTATTCATCAGTTGATGGACATACCCTCAATTTCTAATACTTTGCCCCTACAAAAAAGAGTTGCTATGAATATTTTGGAACATGTGGGAGTTTTCTCACTTTTTATGATTTCTTCTGGATAGAGACCTAGAATCTGAATTGCTAGGTCAAAGGGAATGGACATTTTTATTGATCTTTATGCATAATTCAGTATTGCTCCGCAGAATGGTTGGATCCATTCACAAACCTACCATCAATGCATCAATATCCCAATGCTCCCACAACCCTTCCAACATTGATCATTTTCTCTTTTTCTCTTCTTGGCCAATGTGATAGGTGTGAGGTGATACCTCATTGCTGTTTTAATTTGCATTTCTCTAATCAATAATAATGATTTGGAACATTTTTTCATATGATTATATATAGCTTTAATTTCTTCATTTGAAAACCATCTATTCATATCCTTTGACCATTTATCAATTAGAGAAATAGTAGATGCTTAATAACTTTTTTATTGAACAATTTGCATAGGGATTATTAAGAGAATTTCTTGTACTCAATAAATGCTTATCAGAATACTGATGCTAGAAGTGTTAAAAAGTTTCATGCTATATATAATTTTATAAGCTTGATCTAACAATCTATTCCAAATTATGAAGCAAAACATGTTTATGAGAAATAGATATTTAAAATTCCTTCCAACCTCATCCTCACCCCCACACATTTTCTTTAGTTTTGTAGAGCTTTTAAAATGGAAAAAGTTCATTTGAAATCTATGGAAGAGGGGTGGCTAGGTGGCGCAGTGGATAAAGCACTGGCCCTGGAGTCAGGAGTACCTGGGTTCAAATCCAGTCTAAGACACTTAATAATTACCTAGCTGTGTGGCCTAAGGGCAAGCCACTTAACCCCATTTGCTTTGCAAAAAGCTAAAAACAAAACAAAACAAAACAAAACAGAAATCTATGGAAGTTCAAAGATTATCTCTGAGGAGATAGCCTGGAAGGTAAGTATCATGTTAAAAATCTCACATCAAAACTTTCTCAGAACATTAAAAACTAGGCTAGTTATATTATTACGTGGAATTTCCTTAAACATTCAACCCTTTAAAATTTTAGAAATAATTCTTTTTTCTCAGTCTAACAAGGTAGGAACATGCTATTGATCTACCATGTTTTGATAAATATGGGATTTTACTTTTATATAAAATTTTTCCTTAAGTGTTTAAAGGACTCAATACATTTTTTAAAAATTCAAAAATTACTGTTCACCCAAATTTCCCTTAATGCAAACAACCCACAGCTAATCTTGTTGTAGGGTAAATCACAGATTGTGTGTAGGCAATGAGAGGGTGGAGATAAAGAAATAACGAAGATGAGTCAAAAATGATAATGTTATTCATGATCAAACCAAAGAAAGTCACTTTATTAGTTCCTTTCTTGGACTAGTTCTTTAGATAATTTCAAAGAAAATGATATTTAAGTATGGTAATGTCCATTGGGCAAGAACAGTGGGGTCTTTTGCTCCATTAATATCATGTTTAGTTTATCTAAACCAAGAAAAATCTTGGATATCATCCCTAATGCAATTTTTATTTTATTTATTCATTTTTTACTAAAGATGATGTTTCTATCTCTCTACAAAAATAAAGATGGATAATTTGTATGAAAATATCTGGAATTCATTAAGGATTTGTTAACTTCATTTTTATTTCTGACCTAATCAAGCAAACTTTCCCATATTGATTTTCTCCAATAATTTTTCTCCCTTTCTTGTTATGGTTCACATTTATTCTTCTAACAGTGGAACTGGATATAAACATGGGACCACAGCATATTTTTGTGGAAAGAACATTAGATCTAGTTTAAAAAAGATTTGGGTCCAAATTCTACCTCTGATAATTGCTTTTAGGGCTGATAACTCTTCTGTACACAAATCCTTATGCATAACATGGTTAGACTAGATGGTTTCTATGATCCCTTACAGTTTTAAATCTATGATTCTAAGCTCTGCTGACCTAAATTTATATCCTTTGTTGCATTAAATTGGTGTACTCTTAGCTCAAAGAATGAATCATGCTATCATTTTTTTTTATATCTGGTAGACTTGCCAGAGAGTCTTATTTCCTAGAAGAGCCCAAAAGAATAGTCCCTGGTCTATGTATTCTATGGAAAATTCTATTTCCAAAAAAGGCACATTAAACCTAGACTACAATCAGCACTAGTCACTTTATTTAAATCCAAGAAACCATTCTACAAACAATTTATTTTCTGAAGATATTAGTTAAGTTTTTAATGTCTTTTCTTCCTGGATCACTATAATACTTAGAAATATCTATTTCTTTTTTCCATTATTTTGCCTAATTGATAAATGATATTGTTATTCACTACTTCTGGAATCAAAGAAATATAGTTGAAAGGAACCTCAGAAGTCATCTACTCCAAACTTTTACATAATGACATTGATTTCTTGCTTTACTTTTGTATGGTGTACTAACATGCTTTCCCAAATTAAGAAAGAATCATAAGATTACAAATTTAGGGTTGTGAGAAAGGACTTTAGAGACCATATGGGATATTTACAGATGAAGAAGTAAAATCCCAGTTTTTCAATGTTCCAAAAGTAGAAAGAATAAAGCATGAGATTTGAATCAAATAACTTTAAAATCAAACCCAGTGTTCTAAGAAAAAATAAATCCTTTTATTGTTTCTCTCATTCATCTCATAGACACAGACTTTGATTATCAGATGTTTAAGAAGAGGAGAATATTCACCACTGTTTTGATAATTGTCTTAAAGTATGAAAAATATTTTAACATAGAATACACTTTAAACTTCTTGGCACTAGTCAACATAATCAGAAATAAGGGTTGCAAATTGCAAAGGGCTTTAGACTTACTATTAGAAAATAATTCCTAATGGCTAAACCTACCATTAAATTAAATAAGTGATTTTTAGTAGGTAGTGAGTTCTATTTGGCTGGCTTAATTTTTAGGGCGTGAAATTCTGTCTCAGAGTAATAGATTTATAACAATATAAATCTCTTTATTTGCCTTATTTTACTTCAATTTGCTCATTTGTAAAATGGAGATGTTGGCATTGCATTACATGTTTACTACAGTCATTACCTCAAATCATAAAATATGTAAAGTTCTTTATAAATCTTAAAGTATTTATTACTAGTAATTTTCTTAATAGAAAAATCTGCATTTATTAAGCACCTACTATGTGACAGATACTCGGCTAAGTGCTGAGCATACAAAGTGAGACAAAAGACAATACCTGAGGTGAAGGAACATTACCAATCTAATGAAATAGAAAATCTGCAAACACACACACACACACACACACACACACACACACACGCACAACACACACACATATACAAAGCAAGGTATAAAACAAGATAAATAGGAAATTAACTCGAGAGGGTTTGTAAAAGGTTTCACATATAAGCTACTAGTGCTTTTAGTGAGAGGCATCATAGTACACTTAGCAATATTCAAGACTTGGTGTCAAAAAGACATGGATTCCATTCCTGTCTCAAACACTAACTGTTCAATACTAGGCAAGTCATAAAACCTATCTGGGTCTCAGTTTTCTTATCTGTTAAATAAAGGAGTTGAATTCTATGATCACTGGGCTTCCGTTCAGCTATATAAGCTTATGATCTTATGGTCTCCTTAAATATTTTCAAACTGAGAATAAATCACTACTGGTCAGGTAGTGAGTCTTCTTCAGTTACGATTTAGATTAGGTGGACATTGATACCCTTTAGAAATCTAAACTTATAATTCTGCATGTTATACTCAGATTCTGTGTAATAGTGTCTACAGTAAAGAAAAAAAAACAGATAAGCTAGTAAACTTATCCTGAAAATGCTCAACAATTCCATGGACTCCCAGCATTTGAATTTGCTGATAGAATTCCCACCTGAACATATTGGAGTAAAAATTGAATGTAATAAAAAAGATTTACTTCCAGTTGAGGTAATAATGACACTGATGGTTTTTGTGTTCAAAGATGGTGAAACTGATGTCATCAGGTAATGTGAAACTGGAATAACATTTAACCAAAATTTCCTTTCTCAACCTATGTAAATGAAAATTATTTTTTATGCTATAGTCACAATTTGCTTGATTTGAAATTAGTTGCAGCTCCTTGTGGAAAGTTTTTTTCTTGTTTAAATGTGCATCTTTATAAAAAAGAACCCTTCCTTTTCTCCTTGCTGCATAGATAGGTTCACTGTTTGCATTTATACATCTCACAGCATTATACAGATTCATTCCATTGCTTAAAATCATGCATTACTAGTTGCTTTTATGACAATAAAAGCATATAACACTGATCTTGAAGACAGAGCAAGATTTTTCTTTTTAGCTGGAAAATATAAGTTGTGGTAGAAAAGAACTTTTATTTTACATTGGAAAAACGTTCTGGATTTAGGTATGTTTTGGATTTAGACTATACAAAAATGTTTTGGGTTATTTGTTAATGCTAATAATAGTAGGTTTAAAATGTTGCTGAAATAAAATAGGTTGGTCTTTGTCAATGTGGAAAACTACAGTGGGATTAATCCAGAACTCACTATTAAGGTAGGTAACATTAGAGTTTTATTGGTAACATGAAAACTTTCCTCACTCCTCTTTCTGTTGTTTGCTGATGCATGATGAAGTGGAGAGTCCTGAATTAAATTATAAAAGAACTTGTATCCAGACTCTGACCATGAGCAAATCTCTCTGAACCTTAGTTTTCTCCTTTGTAAAATGGAACTGATAATACTGGAAAGGTATACCTTATAGTGTTGTTGTTAGGCTTCAATGACCAAATGTGCATAAAGAATTTCATCGAACATTGAAGCATAATAAAAATATTAATTATTTTGTTGGATTGGTAAAATCTTTTATTGTCGCCTGGAAATTACACATGTATGTATACATATGTACACATATGACACTTGAATGTACACATATATCTATACAAACACAGAGACAAATAAACACATATACATATATCTATACACACATATATCTATATTTCTCTATATAAATACACACACATATATATACGTATACGTATACGTATACGTATATGTATATGTATATGTATATGTATATGTATATGTATATGTATATGTATATGTATATGTATATGTATATGTATATGTATATGTATATGTATATATGTATATGTATATAAACTACTCTCCAGAAAGGAATAGGTGGAGAGGTGACAAGCCCAGTTATAAAGTGAATATCCTAGGGAAACCCCAGCTGCCTTCACACACATACACAAACACACACACACGCACAAGCACACAACACACATATATATGTATATGTCTGTGTGTATGAAGGCTGAGTTTTTTATATCACATTATATTACATTACATTACTTTAGATATTGCATTATTATATTATAATCACATCATGTATTATGTTATATATTTATATATAATATCACATAAATAATGATATATGATGTCACACATATAGTATTATATATAATATGCTATTATATAATATACCAATATAATTTACACATATGTATATACATATAGGTATATATGTGAAAAATATATACATATGTGTAAAAATTCTTAATCAGGATTTAGAGGAAAATTTCAGAAGTTCATTACTATAGATGGTAAGAACAAATTATAATCATATTTTGCTCTAATTGGCATCTTTTGAAATATTGTATATTTCATTTTATTCATTTAAAATCATTCTTAATAAGGTTTCATTGATTTTATTTCACAAACAAAGTTCATAATAATAAAAGTGCTAACAATTTCTGGCAACATAGATACTGGGTCCATAGAGATAATTTACTAGGTTTGTCTGACTGTTTTAGTTTTGAGGTTGAGAAATAACAGGATTTCTATTTGTTTGAAGGTGATACTGGATCAAGCTAAAATTATTTATATCCACTTTTAAAATTTTGTCAAGTTAACTCTTGCCCCTTGAAACCACTAGAATAAGATCACAAATTTATCTTATCAGAACAGATTGCTTAAAATATTCAAGACAGACTGAATAAACATGTAGTCTTCATGCTTTATCTCTGGGAAAATTAGGTTACATGTCATTGTGATGTCAACCTACTGGTTCTGTGTTGTCATTGTATAACTAGCATCTATTGGTTTAACTTTTTCCAATATGTCCCTCTCCCAAACACTGCTGAGAGTGGTAACAGTGACAAATGGATGATGGACAGGATACAAGTAAGTTCGCATTTTTGGATAATTAAGTGATTTAGGAGAAGGTGACTGAGTCTCCTAGTGAAGGAAGAATCTGGACCTTAAGGGTAGACCTGCTTAACAGAATGTCAACTGACATAAGAGATTATATTTTCAGAGATGACAGTGGGCTATATAAAGAGAGATGCAAGGAATGAGTAGACATGATCTGAATAGAGCAGATCACAGCCAGGATGCTGAAGCTAGATAATTACTAAGCAGAGGCTATGTCTAGCTGGCTGAGGGGCTTAATTCTGGCCCACAGTGCAAAGCTGTCCCCACTTCACCTTCTGCAGATGCCAGAGAGAGAGAGAGAGAGAGAGAGAAAGAGAGAAAGCAACCTTGTTGTTTTTTGCTTAATGAAGGACTAAGCTGCAGGCTCTTGGAAGTTTTATGTCTGCTAACTTTAATTCCTATTCTTTAAAACCATGATTAATTGCTCAATTGTGTGGACTAAGGGCTGGATATAGCTTTAAGGAAGGCAATTGGGAAACCTGGAAAGGAAAGAAACTTAAATTGCTTTGTTACCAGCATCCAATAGCTGAGGGATTATATTCAAAGGCAAGGATATTATTGATGATTTTTAGCAACTTGGCAGAGCATGGAAATATTATCATTTGGGTTTTCCTAGGATCAGAGTAAGTCTGCAAAGCTAGGGTCTCTAGCTGAGTTGTATCATGGGTTGCTAATAATTCCTTTGACTCCTGCTCTGGTTTGAAAGGACACTACTCTCTAGAAAGGAAGAGGTGGAGAGGTGACAAGCCCAAACCCAAAGTGAATAACCCGGGGAAACTCCATCCACCTATACACACACAGACACACACACAGACACACACACACACACACACACACATTTTTGGGGGGAGTGAAATTAAGTGACTGACATGTATGCCTATTTACCAGAATAGCAATACCAACTTACTATTACATTAGTTTTAAAATCAGTAAGACATACTAGGAATTATTCTGCTTCCCAACTAGCAAGTGAGGTCAAGTAAAAAAATTTACTGCCATTGAGAGACAAGATGGTGGAGTAAAAGCAAAGATTCAATTGAGCTTTCCCAAATTCCCCTGCAAACAATTTTTAAAATAATGGCTCCATATGAAATCCAAAGTGGCAAAAAAAATAAAATAAAATAAAATAAAAAAAGAAATCCAGAGTGGCAAAACCAACAAAAGGTTTTAATGAACAGTTTTTCTGCCCAAGAGAACTTTAGAAGGTTGACAGATATTATAAATGAATGAAAAGAAAAATCTGCTAGAGTGAGAGAAAATTGTACATTTTATTCGCGAACCTTGCAAGATATGGGTACCTCATCTAAGGCATGAAGTGGTCTTGGAACATTAGATAATTTATGGTCTTCAGAAACTCTTTCCCCTCCCTCTTGGATTTTCATAGGCTCTCAGAGTTCGAGTTACAATCTAAGAGATCCACCCGTTCCATAACATGCTCCTAATATGATTCCCCCCACATCATACAATACATCACATGCCAATTGTCACAGGGGGTGTGTGGGTTAATATTCAGTTACCTAATTGGGCAAACTCAGTTGCATTAGGTCAAAATCTCTAGGTCACTCTTGACTGGATGAGAACTGGTTTGGGGTTTGCTATCCCTGGAATGGGATTAGGAAAACTCTTCCAATCTTGTAATTGGCTGGGCCATGCCCCCTTTGTAATGGATTCCCTAAGGGCTCCCTTCCACACCCTATGAAGACCAACACCCTACAGTCCTCACACAGGGAAGTTATGTCTCCCTGGGGTAAGAGTCCAGTGTTGACCAGGTGAAAGGACCTGGCCTTTAGGGCAATTGAATGGCCAGTGGTGGCTTTTGGAACTCTCTCTCCATAGATTGCAATGGGGTTAGACAACTAATTAGAAAAGAACTTCATAAAAAAAATTGAACAAATTGAAAAAAAAAGTTACAAGCATTCACTAAAAAAAAAAAAAAAAAAAAAAGTCCTTAAAAAAGAACTGGCCAAATAGACAAGGAAAGGTGCAAAAGCTCACTGAAAAATAATTACTTAAAAATTAGAATTAAGCAAATAGAAGCTAATGACTTCATGAGATATCAAAAGACAATAAAATAAAGTTATAAGATTGAAAAAAGAAGAAAAAGTGAAATATTTCATTGGAAAACAACTACCTGAAAAAACAGATAATAGGAGAGATAATTTAAGAATCATTTAACTATCTGTATGTCATTAGCAAAAAAAAAAAAAAGGCCAGATACCATCTTTCAAGAAATTATCAAAGAAAACAGGTATGATATTCTAGAACCAGGAAGTAAAATAGTGGATTCTTTTTTGCAAGAGACTTGATCTTAGAAACCATTGTTCAACTCCTGAAAGAGATCACTAAATGAAAACTCCCAGGAATAATATAACTAAATTCTAGAGTTCCCATGGCAAGGAGAAAATACTACAAGCAGTCAGAAAGATATGAAATATCATGAAGTCACAGTCAGTCAGTTCAACTTAACATCTTCCATATTTGAAAATCAGAAGATATGAAATGTGATCTTCAGGAGGACAAATGAACTAGCAAGAGAAATAGTGGATATTTAATGAAATAGATGGCTCTCAACTTAGTCTTAGGAAATTTAACAGAAGGCTCTCCTCTTTGTTACAAAATCTCTGGAGGACTTATGAAAGGATATGGCAAAAAACCTGCAAGAGAAGGTTGAGATTGGTTATAAACTTTGCCACTGATGAGATATGCTGACTTATCTCTATATTACTAGAATATCAGTCTCAGAGTTGGCAGAAAACTTAAAGTACATCTAATATAAAATCCTCCTTTTTCAGATATGGAACCTGAGGCCTCAAAAGGTCAAATTCTCTAGATAAGGTTGTATACAACAAATAAATGGCAAAACCAAGAGTGTAACCCAGAAGTCTAATATTCTTTTTTCCATAGCAGTGAAACACAAAGGAACTTGTGATCAAACTCTCTTCAATTTATTGAGGCCCCAAGTCATCTTGATGAGATTACAGGATATGGGTTGCAGACATCTGAGAGTCAACACTGCTTGGGGCATGATCACATAGATTAACCCCTTTCTTTATTTACATATAGGGAATTCTTGATGATTGCCTAATTAAGACTGAGGCAACAGGACTCTTGCACCAAAGGATCTTCCTTTGTCCATTGATATCTATTAGCACAGGCTAACTTATGAAATTTTAAACATATGAAATTTTTCTCAGAGATAAGTCAGGAGCCTTCCCTTCTTAATTCATTTTTGCCTATGGGATTTCCTAGTTTTGCTGAGGATACCATCAGTTTTCCAGTTATTTAATTTCATGAGATCAATTTTTTATCTGTTGCCATTCACGTGATATCCTCTGTTTCTAAGTATTATACATTTTCCTTCTACATCTCTTCAGTCCTTCCACTTCTTTTCACTCACTAATTCATAGCTTCAAAACCTCTTGATCAGAGCATTCCAATAGTCACATAACTTAAATTTATGTCTTCTGGTCTCACCTCTTTATCTTTTATACAACCACCAAAATAACCTTCCTAATACAAAGATCTGAATATGTAATTTCTCTGTTCAAAGAAAGTTCATTTGTTCCCTATACTGTATAGGCTAAAGCACAAATTCAAGAGCTTGGCATTGAAAGCACTTCCATCACTTGTCATCTTTGTCAATTTGCTAAGTCTGAGGCAAAACCTCAGAAATGTTTTGACGTATACTTCTCTTATTCAAGATTTTTGAGTAATGCTTCCTATTATTGTTAATAGTTTGCAAATCTTTTGAGGATAGCTTATTTCTGTCTTTATAATTGACATTATGATAACCTTTCAGCTTGATTGGCTTCTTTTTTTACCTTTAACTGTACCCTAGAACTAGTCATTTTAGTCAGAAAACATTTGTAAACATCTTTCTTTTGGTCCCTGAATAAGAGATTTCTATTAATTCAAGTGGTCCTTTATATTGTTATTTAGACATGAGTTCTCTAATTAGAAAGACTTATATAAAAGATCTCTCTTACTAATTATCAAAGATTTGCTCCCTCGCTACCATCTGCTCTTCATACTTGCTCTTTCAGAGAAGTCAAATGGTTTGATTTGTGACAATTCACTTACTGCCATAGCAACATAAAAACACAATTTCTTTCACTGTGTATCACATATTGAGTCACAATGCAGAAAACACTTAAATATCTTCAATTATTAACCAAAATAGCAAAAAAGATGCTCCTAAAATAGAGTCTATTTACTGTTTCTTAGTCAATGTAAATGGCCTTCTGCTGATACATTACTAGAAAGAATTTGGCATTTATAATACAGAATTTAATTTCTACAATTTTCAAACTGAAAATTTTAAATCTCCAAGTCCATGAAAATGGTCATTTTTAAAGCTACAAATCAGGAAATTCTAATGAAATTTCATAGCAACTTGTCAACCATAATGCTATCCTGTTAATACGATCTATCTTAATGTGATTAAGTATTAAATACACTTTATGTGAAGAGAATACTGGAGAAGATAACAGCTAACCTTATTCACCTTTAGGGCTTGCAAAATGCTTTGTATATGTTATTATATTTGATAGATAAGATTTTTTTTCACACACACTCTTGAAATTTACTGTCTAAAAGGTAAATCAGTTCAAAAAACCTAAGTGTGTGACAGAGCTACCAAGTTCTCTCTGAGGACTAAGGGGAAGAAAGGAGTCTCATATGAATACTGGGCTAAGAGAAGTTTATTGTGGGCTTTCAATTACCCTTACAGTATAAAGGATCTTGGACAAGACACAATTCCTCTAAGCAGCAGTTTCCTTATCTAAAACATGATGGTAATTATTTTTATAATGACCAGTTTTTCAAGGTATCATGGAAAGTCCAGTTGCTCTGAAGTCAGAAAACTTGGATTCAGATCTTGATTCTGATACATAGAACTTGTGAAATCTTATACAAATCACCTATTATTCCTGAGTCTTTTTTATGTTTAAAGTGACCAGGGTAGGCTAGATGACTCTTCAAGATTCTTCCATTTAGAAATGTATTCATAATTTATGTGTAAATGAAAGAAAATATGTATAAAGAGAATTCTGAAACAAAGAACTATGCAAATGCAGACAAGAGTGGTGATGTGTTTACCTATAAGACATGATCAGGGATTTTCCATTTTTGTTTTAAGGTTTATACTTAAGGTCAGAAAAAAATCAACAACGGGATTATTACGCTAAAAGAAGTTTTAATGCAACAATAACTTTCAAACATAAACATTTATCTAAGAATTAAAAATATATTCCATTCCTAATAATTGATGGAAGGAGATTTATCAAATTCTAAATTAATTTTGTTCTGAAAAACATGAAATGTTTTAAAAACTGGTCCTAAAAATATCACTAATACATTTTGGATTGAATAAAAATGATCTGTAGAGGAGGCAGCAAGATGAATAGAAAGTTCTTTGACACTGTAGCTAGAGGACTTATGTTTGAATTCTAAGCTGTCTTTTTGATATTTAGTAAATTCCTCATGTTATTTAAACTTCTTGGCCATGTCTGTAAAATAAGACAATTAGTTAGATGATCTTAGGATTCCTTGGAACTCTAAATCCACGATAAAATTTGATCAAAATTCTGATTTCTCTATCATGTCTTTATTTTAGTGATTATTAATATTGTGGGTTTTAGACCTATATGTTATTTAACTCTGAACTTGATTTGTTTCAGAATAGTTTTGCATATGATATGTGAATGTAGTTCCCTTAAAAAAGTTATTGATCATTTGGAATTCACCAATATGGCAGATTCAAAGGTAATGAAATATTATAGGGTTGAAAATATCAGGTCCTTATCATTTCCATTTAATTTGACCTTATCATGGAAGGGTGAATATTTAATTATTTGGAACTTATGAAGTCTGATTGTTCTACATGTAACAAGAAACATCTTCCTCTGAATGAGCTACAAAAATCTAAGTGTTTTATGACAGAAGAGGCTTTAGGAAGAAAACAGAAGCAATATGTTATTGTTCTCTAAAGTAAAGACTGAGTTAAATGCTTTTAGAATAATAAGAATAACAAAACCAATAATATATAATATATTATTACTGGAGACATAATAGAGACAAGTTGAAATACAAGCTTGACCATTACTATGTAATGGCAAATTACTTCTCTCTCACTGCCCTAGGCAACTCTCTAAGACTATAAAATACAGAATTATTATACATGGACAAAGGGAATTTTCTTAATAGGAACCCCTACACTGATGAAATTAGATATTCATTTTCTCTACCTCTCAAAAAATCATCAAGAATATCATGGTGGGAAATTATTAAATGAATTAAATACTTTATTCTTGATAGATTTCAGTTTGAGAAGTTTTCTTATTCCTTTTCTTGGATATAATTGTTACCCAGATATAAGCTATTATTTCTCAGGTATAGGTAATTTTACTTTATATTTCCTTTTCTAAAATTTGTATCTGCTTTTCATTTTTCCAAATATATATTATAAAAGTTTTTCAACATTCATCCATATGTATATGTATATTTTTAAGTTACAAAATTTCCTTCCACCCTCCCTTCCCACCTTGATCCCCTCAGCGGTGAAGAATCAGGTTAATATTGTACATATACACTTGTGTTAAGCATGTTTACAGATTAATCATTTTCAGAATGAGGAATTAGGATTAAGGGAAAGAAAAACATTAGAGATATCCTTTAAAAAGTGAATGTAATGTTCACCAGATTCTGAAGGTTTTTATAGCTTTGATTTGTTTTGTTTTGTTTTCTTCTCTGAATGGGGATAGCATGGTCCATAGTGGGTCTAATAAGGTTGTTCTAGCTGTCTGAACTTGAGAGCAGCTGTATGTATCAACTGATCATCTCACAGTGTTGTTGTTAATGTATGCATTGTTCTCTTGGTTCTTCTCAGCATCAGATCCTGTAAGTCTTTCATGTTCCCTGAGTCTGATCATTTATGCTTTCTTATAGAACAATAATATTCTATAATATTCATGAACCATAGCCTGTTTAGCCATTTCCCCAATTGATGGGCATCCCCTCAATTTCTAATTCTTTGCCATTACAAAAAAGAGCTCCTGTGAATATGTTGGAACATTTCCGGACTTTTCCCATTTTTTATTTTTTCTGGCTATAGGCCTAGAATTGGAATTGCTGGTTAAAGGGCATGAACAGTTCCATTGCCCTTTGGGCATAGTTCCCTATTGCTCTACAGAATGGTTAGATCACTTCACAATTCCATCAGCAATGCATCAATGTCCCAATCCTCTCACAACCTCTCCCACATTGATCATTTTCCCTTTTTGTTCTCTTGACCAGTCTGATGGGTATAAGGTGATATCTCATAATTGTTTTAATTTGCTTTTCTCTAATCAATAATGACTTGGAGCATTTTTTTCATATGATTATATATATTTATATATCTATATATACATAAATATATTACTTTAATTTCTTCATTTGAAAACTTCCTATTCATATCCTTTGACCATTTATCAGTTCAGGAATGACTTTTGACCTTATAAATTTGATGCAGCTCTCTATATATTTTAGGAATGTGATCTTTATCAGAACTCCTAGTAGTGAAGATTGTTTCCTAGCTTTCTGTTTTCCTTCTAATCTTGGAAGTATTGATTTTATTAGTTCAAAAACTTTTTAAATTTAATATAGTCAAAATCATTCATTTTACAATTTATAATGTGCTCTAATTCTTGTTTGGTCATAAATTTGTCCCCTTTCCATTGATCTGATAGAAAAAAGTATTTCTTGGTCTATTAATTTATCTATAATTTCACCCTTTATGTCTAAATCCTTTATTAATTTTGACCTTATTTTGGTATAGGATGTGAGATGTAGGTATATACCTAGTTTTTGATATACTTTTTTTACAGTTTTCCCAACACAATTTTGTCAAATACTGAATTCTTATCTAAGAAACTTATGTCTTTGGTTGTGTCAGACAGTAGATCATTGAAGTCATTTACTAGTGTTTCTTTTGAACTTATCCTAATCCACTGATCCATTATTCTATTTCTTAACCATTACCAGGAAGTTTTGATGACTGCCGCTTTATGTATAGTTTTAGAACTGGTAGAACTAGATCACCTTCTTATAATTTTTCCCTATCATTTTCCTTGCTATTCTTGTCCTTTTTTTTGCTCCAGATAAATTTTGTTACTATTTTTTCTATCTTGGCAAAATAGTTATTTAGTAGTTTGATTGGTATGGTACTGAATAAGTAATTTAATTTGGGTAGAACTGTCATTTTTATTTTATTAACTACTTAGCCATGAGCAATTGACATTTTTCTACTTATTTATATCTGACTTCATTTGGGTGAGAAGTACTTTATAACTGTGCTTATAAAGTTTCTGGATATGTCTTGGAAGGTAGAGTCCCAGGAATTTAAAGTTGTCTACAGTTACATTATATGGAATTTCTCTTTCTATCTCTTGCTCTTGGGTTTTGTTTTTCATATATAGAAATGCTGGTGATTTATGTGGGTTTATTTTATATTCTGCTACTTTACTGAATTGGTAATTGTTTCAAGGCATTTTTTGATGATTTTCTCAGGTTCTTTAAATATACAATCATATCATCATATCATCTACATAGAGTAAAACTTATGTTTCCTTAATGCAAATTCTGATTCCTTCAATTCTCTTATTGCTAAAATTAACATTTCTAAAAATATATTGAATAGTATTGGTGATAATGATAACCTTATTTCACACCAGTCTTATTGGAAATGCTCCAACTTTATCTCCATAATATTTGCTGATGGCTTAGATAGATACTACTTATTAATTTATGGAAAACTTCATTTATTCCTAAACTTTCTAGTACTTTTAATAGGAATGGATGCTGTATTTTATCAATGGCTTTTTCAGTGTCAATTGAGATAATCATATGATTTCTGCAGGTTTTGCTATTGAAATGTTTACTTATGTTGAGTGTTTTCCTAATTTTGTACTATTACTTCCTACCTGGTATAAATTCTACTTGATCATGGAATATTATGCTTATGTATTCTTGTAATCTCTTTGCTAAATTTTTATTTAAGATTTTTTGCATCAATGTTAATTAGGGAGATTAGTTTATAATTTTCTTTGTCTGTTTTGGTGCTTCCTGGTTTAGGTATCAGCACCATGTTGGTATCCTAAAAGGAATTTGGAACAACTCCTTGTACTCCTGTTTTTAAAAATAGTTTGTGTAGAATAGGAATTAAATGTTTGGTAGAATTCACCCATAATTCATCTGGACCTGGAAACTTTTTCTTAGGGAGTTTATTGAAGGTTTCTTCAATTTCTTTTTCAGAAATTGGGTTAAGTATGTTTTTTTCTCTTCTGTTAATCTAAACATTTTGCATTTTTGTAAATAGTCACCTATTTCATTCAGGATATCAAGTTTATTGGCATACATTTCAAAAAAGCAGTATTTTATATTTCAAATCTACTACAAAGTTGTGGGACTACTAGGGAAGAACATGATTTGCAGTCAGGAGACTAGGCTTGGTCTAGTGGTCACCCATTTGCAATGTGACCTTGATTAAGGCACTGAATGGTTCTTAGTCGACATCAATTTTGGCTACTTGTAATAGAAGGGTGATCAAAATACTCTGTGAATAAGAAACATTAATTTACAGGGTTGATGAAAGAAAATATAGTCTTCTGAAAGACAGACAATCAAAGTATGGTGTTCTGTTCCCTTTTATTGATGGTGTCCACATAGCAGCCCCTAAGATTTTTGTAAATTAATGATGTGGTGTAATCAGGATTGATAGTTTTTATTAAGTTGTCCCTAAACAATTTTTTTTTGCACTCTGGATAGAGATCAGACCTGTGATTTCATTGGTAGATGAAACTTCAAGTTAAAAAAATTGCCAACATTTATCTAGCCCATATTGTTCTAAGTCCTCATGATTCTCCATGCAACCCAGAGAGGAAGACGCCGTTATTATTCCTGTTTTAAAGTTGAGGAAGCTTACTTGACCAGTTTCACACAAATAGTAAATGACTGAGATTGGTTTTAAAGTCAAGCCTTCCTGACTCCAGGTTCAGTGCCATCTATCTACCTTACCTTGTAGGTAACATCTTAAAAAAAACTATTGTTTGTCTGCAACTTAATATCTTAGAAAGATGAAGTTACTCCCAAAGTCACATAGTTAGTATGTGACAGAGTCAGAATCCAGATCAAACTGGCTCTGGAAATAACTACCACTATTCAAATCCTCTTCCCATCTCTCTTTCTGACTTCAACTCCATAAATGACTCCTAATTAATTAGTGGCTAAAACAATTTGATAGATTTGATCAACTCTACTGCAGATGAACTTTGTAAGTGTGGCTATAAAAATACAACTTTGCTTTAACTTTGCTTAAGCACTTTTTAATCATTGAATTTTAAACACTGGAGATTGATTTCCCAGTCTGACAGACACAAGACAAATGATTAACATTTCATTTGCAGTAAATGTCTTCAACTTTCTTGAAAATAACTTTTGCTATTCTAATACAGAAAATTACAACAGAAGATTTTTTCTTGACAAAAATGAATTCATGATCTTAGAAGTATAAAACATTGACTATGTGTTTGAATCAGAGTTTTTACTGATTGGGAATGAAAGGTGGTAAATTCTAAGACATTGCAATCTTTGAGGGAAAGGGGGGATCATTTTTTATATCTATGTCTTGCTTATCTTCTCACTATTCCAAAAAGTCCTGTTTGGGTAAAAAATTCAGTTTGATTTAGAGAACAACTTGTCTAACTTTGCTCTAACAGCTGTATGAGAGAAAGTAGGTTCCTAGAAAAGTATCTAACTTTGAAAATTGCTTTCACTGCTTTTCCCCCAAATATATGGGACTTGGGAGAAGGGTTGTACTAGGTCAATTAACTATTTAATATAAATTTGACTCTCTGGCTTCATAATACCTTTGTAGTGTTATATGTCTCGCTTACCTATACTCTATATGCTAGACAAGCTAGTGTTCTTATTGTTCTTTACACCTAGAACTTTCTATCTATTACTATCTCTCTGACTCTGCATAGAAATTAGTGATATACATTGTCTCCTCTCTATGAGTTGCAGTCCTTGTGCCCACTTCCTCAAAATTAACATATGCTTATTTTTTTTGTTTATTCTGAATATGTTCAGCTGTTCAGATGCTATCTCTACTAATAGAGATAGCATCTGAATCTTCAAGCCTCCTTGAAGGTAGAGGATACTTTATTTTTGTTTTTGAATCTCCAGCTTATTGAACCTAGTTACCATTTAATAAATGCTCACTGAATGATTTATTGCTTCACAATCATAGCTCTGGGAGTAAGTGATTGTATTATTGGTCAAACTACTCTGTAAACTATCTCCTTCCTCCCTTTGAAGACATTTGTCCCCTTTTGCTGCTATCCCTTGCTCTTTATTGTATTTTTAACCTACAGTGAAAATGTTCTCAAGCACATATTTAGTTTGAGTTCAGTGTATAGAAAATAAGTGGTTATGAAAATAATTTAAATCAGACTGGTCTTTGCAAAATGAATCCTGTTTAATCACTCATGAGACTCTTGATGAACTGAAAGAAAAAACAAAATTCACTCACTTCCATTCTACCTCTGAAGAGTCCATTAGCTGGACATGAAAGGAGAATTCAAAATAAATTAGAAGTAATTCTGTGGCCAATTTGACTTGCTATGTATTCTTACTGATTGTTTATTCCTTCCTTATTTGCTTTCATGTACCCTGAAATCATGACTGTAATAATTCAAAGGTAATTCTTAGAGACTAACTGTCCCATAGTAGATAACTTAGCATGAATATAAAGTATTTATACATTTTAATTTATTTTTCAATTTTAGAATATTTTCTCTTAATTTCTCTTTAGTATTTTCATTTAACTGTTTCAAATCATATTTATATTTCTTCAATAATTTTGTTACTCTACCCATGTACCAAAACAAATTTTTATTAACTTTAAAGCTTCATTGTAATTTTAAATAAGATAATATTAACAATCAATTATTTCCTCAAAAAGGAATGTCAGTTTAAGATTAATCTTTCTTTTACCCAAATAAATATATTTATCCTTTAAAAATTTCAATTATCACTCCATCAAGTATGTTTAATACTATTTTCATTAACTTCCTATAAACATTATGATTCTAATTAAATAGAATGCATAAAAATTTTTATATTTAATTGCCTCCTTTTTTGGAAATATAATTTTTTCCCTAAGAAGGAGGAAACATAACTTTTAAAAGAGGAATACTTAAAATTGCATATTGCTATTCTATCCAGATAGCATGCTTCTTGATAAGAATGAGTCTGTTAATGTTATATATTCTACAATCAATTGATTCAAATTCAGACTGATTTCCTTGTTATAAGTATGCCCTAGAAAAGAAAATATACTCCATTAATGCATGTCAATAACTTCTCCCCGAATTATAGTTTTTGAGAGTTCTGTAAGATATTTTTTCCAGGGTCAGTGAGCTAGTATATATTTAGTAAATGTCTTCAAGTCTAGCTCTCTATCCATTTAGATACTTTGCTACTCAAAATTATTAATATAAAATAACTGCATGCTTTAATTATGATATTACAACCATAATTAAATTAATATGTCCATTTTAATATGAATGTTATATATTTCAATTTTATCTATAAATCAAATATCATGAAGAAGCTATAAATTCTTTAATTCAACAATTTATTTCCTGTGTAATGGGAACTTGTTAAGAACACTGTTCAGCTTCCTAAATGACCTACTAATGTTCCTACTAAATAGAAGCAAGTTCTAGTTCACCTTAGCACAACATATTTACTATATGAAGGGATAATATTTAGATTCAATTAGTTGTTCTGGAGAAAAGAGTTGATCACATTAAGATGATATCAGAGATAGCTAAAGGAAGTAGAAATTAATATGTAATAAAAATAGAAAAAGAAGAAAGCAATCAGGAACAAAGATACCTACTAAGCTAGACATTATATTTAAGATAAAGATTAAAAGATATTTTTTAAAAAATGTATTATTTAAAAAAAGTAATATATATATAGCAATACTTTTTCTGGAATGTTAGAGGAGTGGAAGTAGAAGTGGAAGGTCTTTCCAGTGATGAATTATGTAAATTTCTGGTAGAGCAGGGATATAGAGGAGATTCTCTTCCAACAAAATATTTCCTACAAGTAAATTAAAATCATATGATCTTTTAGAAGTATAACAACAAAGGCAACTTTGTTCAGCAAGCCTGAGATTAATAATATCCAATGAATCATCAAACAGAAAGAGAAATCCTCAGCAGCATTTTTATAATTGTTTTACAGGATGTTAGAGTTCAAGTGGAAAACATTGTCTATAGATGGTGACTCATGAAGCAACATTACTTCTGAAGAAGCAAAATTTGGAGTGACTCAAGAGGAGAGAGAGAGAGAGAGAGAGGTCCTAGCCAATTAGTAGAATGCAAACTCCCTGAGGGTAGGATCTGTAATATTTCTATCATTGTATCACCAATGCCAGCAGGGCACCTTGGGCATATTTAGTTTCAGAGTCATATTATGCTGTTTTTTCAGATTAATACAGGCACTCTCAGATTTTGTCTTGCTGATGAAAGACAAGGGATTAAATTATTCAAAGTATGTATTCGAAAGTGGGAGGGTTTATAGGTAAAGAGCACATTATTTTGCAACAGTCAGAACTGCAAATTGGAATAATAATGGAAAGCTATTTAGGACTATGTTCAAAAAGACATCAAATAGTTCAAGATCTTTGACCCAGTGATGCTACTATTAGGAAAATCCATGAAAGAGTTCAAGGAAACAGGAAAAGAATCCATATATACAAAAATATTTATAAAAGCAAAACAAAAACAAAATCAACCACAATAAATCTTAAACTAAGGGGTGTGTTTATTATGAAATTGGGGAATGGTTAAACAAATTCTGGCTTATAAATGCAGTGGAATGTTAGTAAGTCATAAGAATGAGAATAAGAATCAATAGCTTCTGAGGAAAATAGGAAGGTCTCTAGGAATAGATGTACAGTGAAGTGTAGTGAATAAGTGAAGAATTTATACATGTGCAAATATTATAAAATAATTATTATAATATTATAAAGATAAACATCTTAAAATGACTTCAGAATTTTGATCAGGACAATGATCAACCATTTTTCCAGAGGATTGCAGAAAAGCAAGTTACCCACCTCTAACAGAGGTGATTAACATAAAATACAGACATATTTCTTTGGACACCACAAATGTGGCAATTTGTTTTGTTAGACTATGTATATTTAATATGAATTTTTTCCTTTTCAATTATTCATTGGAGTGAAAAGAATTGTGAAATAGAGAAAATAAATTGTTTATAATTGGAAAATAACTAAAATGAAAATGTAAAAGCCCATCAATTAGTCAGCCTCAAATTAGCAGACAGAATAACTATCATAGCATGTTACCTCATTCATCCCTACTATACCATTAGCATACTCATAAAATTCTTAAAATATAATCGATCCATTAGAAGAGTTCAAAACAAAAATACATCTACCATGTTTTTCATAGCTTCCAACATATTAGTTTCCCAGGCAAATTCTTTCTTGCATTGATCTTTTCATAGTTTCATAAGAATTTAGCCCTAACATCATGTGTACAAAAGTATTCATAGCAGCTTTGTTTGTAGTGGTAAAGAATTGGAAATTAACAGTTGGGGAATGGCTAGACAAATTATGGTATATGTATGTGATGGAACACTACTGTTCTATTGAAACCAGGAGGGATGGAATTTCAGAGAAACTTGGAAAAACTTGTGTGAATCAATGCTGAGAGAGATGAGCAGCACCAGAAGAACATTAAACACCCTAAAAGCAACATGGGGGGTGATGATCAACCTTAATGGACTTGTTCACTCCATCACCACAATAATCAGGGACCATTTTAGGATATCTGTGATGGAGAATATCATCTGTATCCAGAGAAAAACTGTGGAGTTTAAACAAAGACCAAAGATCATTACCTTCAATTTTTTTTTAATTTCCTTCTGTACTATGCAATTTAACTAGCTTTAATATTTTATTTTTTCCTCAAGGATATGTTTTTCTTTTAACACATTCAGTTTTGATCAATGCATATCATGGAAACAATGTAAAGATTCTGTTGGGGAGAAAGGGAAGGAGGAGAGGGTGGGAGAAAGTTGTAAAATTCAAAAATTTTACTAAAATGATTGTAGAAACTACTATTGTATATAATTGGACAACAAATAAAATACTGATATAATTAAAAAAACGTAATTTAACACTATCAGGATCTTAGAGATCATCTATCCTATAATATTCTTCAATTTGTAGGTGACAAAATTCCAGTGACCTGCTGAAAATAAAGGACATAGTAAGCCTTTGAACTCTGGTCTTCAGACTTTGTCCTTCCTCCTCAACTATGCTGCCCATTTTACTATACTTCCTAATGTGGAATATTTAATTTGCTAGTGTATAGGATGAATAAGGAGCATTTCATTTTGCCCTTACATTATCTCTGTTCCTTGCTTCTTTAGGCAACCTGATAGAAAAAAGGAAGAAAATACTGCATTTATAATAAGAATTCCAGCCCTAAGACTTACTATCTAAAGGATCCTAATAAGCCACTTAACCTTTCATGACTTCAATTTTTTCCCTTTTAAAATGATAATCTTGGTCTGGATCAGAGGTCCTAGAACTATGATCTGATACCCCAGAGGGCTTAACATCATTTCAGTGGCCTTATGAGGTCAAAATTATTTTCATTATAATGCTGAGAAATTTCAGTTTCTAATATGATAAATGTTGATAGATAGAAACCATATAAGCAAAAGGTATTTGAATTTTTCAATTTTTTATAAGAGTAATAAAATTCTGAGACCAAAAAAAAGTTTGAAAACCCCCTGGCCTATAAGAACTCAAAGTTCCCTATCCAGTTTGCCTTTTATCGTGTGATAAACTTCTACTTAAACTCTTCTACTTTCCTCCTTAACTGCCAAATATCCCTTGTTGTAATGTCTTCTCAGAGCCTGCTCCTTGCAAGCCATTCTTTTTGTTCTAGCTTTTATGTATTGATTATATGATAGTCTGATCTGTACTGATATACCTCATAAGAATGATGGAGAGGCATAGGGAATAAAAACCTAGACTTCTAATTAGGAAGACCTGGTTCCAAATCATGTTTTGGACATTTCCTGGTAGTCTGATCATAGTCGAGTCACTTAACCTTTATGAGCTTGTTTAATAACCCATTAAGTGAATGTAATAAGAGAGTCGTTTTGAGATTGAAATGAGACAATGTAGCCCAAGAGCTTCACAATGTTAATGGCAAAATGGATAGAAAGCCAAGAAAATAGAAATCATGAAGATTTGGATTTAAAACCTCCCTCTTATCTATTCAGGCCTCTCATCCCAGAAAAGAAATAAGACATGAGTGTCCCAAAAGACTCTTTAAGTCTAGAATAGTTGGTGAACAAGTTATTGTGCATTCATAGAAAGAATTTACCAGTGCAATTCCAACTCCAAAAAACAAAATCTGTTATTACCAAGTATTAGTAAGGTAGTGTATGATATTCTCTGTTCTTCTGAAGAAAATGTCTTAACCAGAAGAACCACTAGAATAGCTACAATATAGGGGACTTTTGTCATCTGTGCAGTAGGTATCTTAAAATCTTTTAAATCTTGCCATTTAGGTGACTAAGAATCCAACCAGTACAGAGAACTACATTGCTCTCTTGCATTGACCCTATAGTCAATTCATCTAGGTCTTCAAAAATCTAACTGACAAATCCCCATATTCTCTTTTAGGAAGGAAGGTTGACTTTTTGAAAAGTTGACAGAATCCTATGAAGCTTTTTAGTTGAGAACAGAGGTTTAGAGCCTTGGGGGCTTTCAGCTACAATCACGTTTTTCCTACATTCTAAAATGTGCTCAATCACATAGGTGAACGTGATTAAACTTTGGGAGGCAGGAGGGACTCAAAGTAAGAATTTTACTTTCCTACTTTATATCTAACCTAGTTATTAATGCAAATAGATTAAGTGCCATTGATCGATGGTAGATCAATAAAGAACTCAGGCACATTGGAATAGGTACACAGCTAATATGATTCAAAAATTTAAATATTAACTTCCCCCTCCCAAATCAGCTTAAGCCTCAACTATTCCCTCATTCTCTTCATCTCCAAGGGGTTGCTCTCAGGGCATGTATTTACAGTACAAATAACGAAATTTGAGATTCCAGCTCTGCTATTATAATCTATGCAATGTGAGAGAAATTATCTGACTTTGCTTCCTGAACAGAAAAGTACAAGGAAGAGAGGAAAGAAACAGATATTTATTAAGCACCTACTGTATGTTAGTCACTTTGCTAAGCACTTAACAAATATTATCTCCTTTGATACTTAGAAAAACTTTGGGACACAGATCCCCATTTTATAATTGAGAAAAGCAAGATCATGTCATTTACCAAAGATCACACAGATAAGTGGTTTAACTGGATTTGAACTCAGGTCTTCTGAGTACAAATTCATTGTTAAGTGCCTTGAAGTAGTAAGTAGAGAGGAGATTGGACTTCAGATCAAGATACCTGAATTTGAATACCCATCTGGATAATGAAGATAATGCTTGTCCTCCTTATCTCAGTGAATCATTGTGAGGTAATCATTTTGCAAACCTTAAAGAGTTACAGAAATATAAATTATTGGGGACTTATGATTTAGTTAGCAGAAGAAATGCTGTTGAATTTGCCCTCTCATCTACTTTAATGCTTTGTGCCTCAACATTCAAATTTCTTTCTGCCAAATGCTTGCTATATGATGTGGTATCTACAGTTTGCCACATATAGACACAGTTCTGAAAATATTTCTTAATTGAAGTGTTTGAGTACTTTATCCTGTCAAAAATTAAAGTAATCTCTTTATATGCAAATGATTGTATAGAAGCTAGAGAAAATTCTAACTTATCCTAGGGCCAAAAGAAATGGAGATGGAATATGCATACAAACTCTTTGGCCTATATTTTATAATGGTATGATATTTCTATAATTTAAAAGACTGACTGGTTCCAAATGAGGTTAATAAGACTATTGGGATTTCTGGTCATGTTTCCAAAATAACCTATACCTCTCAGACTTATCTTTGGGTCACATTAATTTGAAAATCTCCTCCATGTAAGATTACTAAACTGTCTCAGGACAAGGAAAGAATAGCACTGAGATCCATCTGAAGTCACTAATCACTGAGTATATTTCCAAGATAAGCATTTTTTCCCCATGATACTCCTTTAGGGTTATGTCGACAAGCAGCTACCTAGGTAGTCTAGAGTCTTGCCTGCTTAGTATTTTAACTATATTAATGTTCTATTTCTATACAATGCATTAGAATTCTTTAACATTGCACACTTTAGAAGAATTGCTGATATATATTGGTAGAGGAAATTTTCTCACTGAAATTTTCCTACATGGATGAAATCCCAGGTTGCAAACCCCATCTCTCAGATGACTATTTGACTCATGTAGTTTTTTAAGTTTTTATTTGAATCTGTGATTTCATCTAGATATATTCAAAATATAATCAATAGTGCCAATTTTCTATCCATCTATATCATTTTAATTAGTTATTTGTGACACTTAAGAATGTGAATGATAAGTCTAATATCACACAGACAGGATGCCTAATAGTCTGTAATTTAACCCAATTCTTCCTAACTTAAAATTAAGTTCTCTGTCCTCTAAAATGCAGGTCAAATTAGATGATAAAATGACAAGGTAATCTCCAGCCTTTCTGGAGAGCAATCTGGAACTATGACCAAGGAGCAATAAAACTGTTCATACCCTTTGACCCAGAAATTCTAATTCTAGTTTTATATAAAGAAGATATAAAAAAGGGAAAAGTCCTACATGTTATAAAATATTTATAGCAGCTTTTTGTAGTGGAAAAGAATTGGAAATCGAGGGGAAGCTCATCTGGGGAACTAGCTAGGATATGGTACATGAATAATATGGAATACTATTGTTCTATAAGAAACCATACATGGTCAGACTCTAGGGAAGCATGGAATGACTTATGGGATCTGATGTTGAGCGAAGGGAGTAGAACCAAGAGAACAATGTACACATTGACAACAACATTGTGGGATGAACAATTTTGATAGAACCAGCTCCTCTCAGCAGTTCAGAGAGCTAGGACAAGTGTATTAGACCAGCTATGTACTACGTTATTCCTATCCACAGGGAAAAAAATGAAATGAAACAAAATATACAGACACACACACACACACACACACACACACACACACACACACACAAATAACCCTTCAGAATCCGATGAACACTTTATTAAAATTATCTCATGTATGTCTTTCCCTTAATCCTAATTCCACAAAACTAAAACAACATGTCTGTAAACATGTTTATCAAAATATGTATGTACAGTGCTAACCTGACTGTTCATTGCTAAAGGGATGGGTATGGGAAGGGAGGGTGGAAGGAACTTTTGTGATTTAAAAATATACATGTGCATATGGGTGAAAATAATTTTTTAAAAGTGACTAAGTTATCAAACATCTATTACATTAAATAATTGTGCAGAATATCTTGCAAAAATTATAAATGTTTGTTTTTCAAGGAAATTGATCAACACTGTTGTAGTCACATAGATTAAACCATTCTAGATGTTTACAGGCCTTCATTCATTTCTCTTTGAATTAATAAAGATCAGGTACAATCCTGCTCCAACCAAACAGACTTGATCTCTCTCCCATGTACACATACAAATATATATTTGGAGTTGCTGATAGGACTATATATGCTAGATACGAGGACCTTTTATCCTTTGCATTTAATCTTTGCTTTAGATCACTCCCATGATAGCAGGTGGACCAACAGAAAAGAGGTGAATATCTTTTGAATATTTAAATCAAGTTTTTTTAATTGTCTCTCTCTCTTATTTATGATTGCTAACACCTGGACGACTTAGCCTGGTGTAGGATGAGATACTTGGAGAAGGAAGTGTACCAAAAGATTTTTGGTCACCAGCACTATTCAGGGACAATTAGCAGCTGCAATTCTATTTTTTTTTTTAGGTTTTTGCAAGGCAAATGGGGTTAAGTGGCTTGCCCAAGGCCACACAGCTAGGTAATTATTAAATGTCTGAGGCTGGATTTGAACTCAGGTACTCCTGAGTCCAGGGCCGGTCCTCTGTCCACTGCACTACCTAGCCGCCCCATGCAGCTGCAGTTCTTAAGAGAAACTATTTAGCATAGCAACCATAGCCTATTTCATAAAAGAAGGCATAAAAAACAATTGAGTTGCCCACTAACCTTTAGGAATTATTTTTACATTTCAACTAGAAGAAATCTCAGTGTCTAGAAGAAGGGATTTCTGGTTGAAGAGTAGTTTAAAATGATTTTTAAAAACACTTGCTTATACCCTAGTTTGTTAGGGAAGTTGATGAATATTTTAAGAGATCATAAAAAATCATCTCAAAAGTTTCAAAAAATGAGAAGGCAGAGATATATGTAAGCAAAGCTGAAGAATGAAAGAATGTGTCTTGGAAGAAGGTAAGGAAAGGAAATTCTGAATAACTGCACATAGTGGATATATAAAGCTCGTCACGTAGTCATTATGTAATAAGTTGATGGACATATGAAGGATAGAGAGGAAATCTTGACCCTCTGAAGGAGGGTCTATTGAATGCCATTCCACTGAATCATAAAAAAGATCCACAAGTATCAGGGTATGTATGTGAGTGAATGTGTATGTATGTGTGAAGCAGATTTTGTCCCCAGAGTAAAGTAATGAATCATGGGGATTATTCATTCCCTCTTCATCAGTAGACAGATGGTTTCATGTATACATGATGTGGGCAAAGATGTGATGCTGCCTTCTTAATACATATCCAATATACCTGTAGTCTGTAAAGCTAGAGAGACAGAGACTTCAAATCACTTGTTTCTGAAAGTTAGAAACTGCAATACTTCTAAAACTAATGTGGTGGCCTATGAATTAGGGAATGGCTAAACAAGTTATGGTACATGAATACCATAGAATACTATTGTTCTATAAGAAACCACAAATTGTCAAAGTCTAGAGAAGCATGTAATGACTTACAGGATCTGCTGCTGAGTGAAGGGAGCAGAACCAAGAAAACAATGTACACATTAACAACAACATTGGGAGATGATCAACCCTGATAGAAGCAGTTTCTCTCAGCAGTTCAGAGAGCTAGGATAACTGTATTAGACTGGCTACAGACTATATTATCCCCAACAAATGGAAGAAAAACAGAACAAAACAAAACACATGCAAAAAACAAACAACTTCAGAATCTGAAGAACACTTAATAAACATTATTTCTTATGTATCCCTTTCCCTTAATCTTAATTTCTCATTCTGAACATTACTAATCTGTAAACATGTTTATCAAAAATATGTATTTACAATGCTAACCTGACTTTTCACTTCTGAGGGGAGGATGGTAGGAAGGGAGAGGGAAAGGAAATTTTGTAACTTCAAAATATACATGTGCATAAATTTAAAAATAATAAAGCTAATGGGGTATATGTAACAGTAACAACCCCAATATGGTCAGTCTTTGCAAGTATAGGACTGAAATATTATATAAGAAGGGGCAAACTGACCCATGTTGAAAACAGGAGTAGATTAAAATTTTCTTGCCAGTCAGTGTTGGGACTGGGATCAAAAGTGCTTGGTTAAACTTCCAGCCTATGGTGAAATAGAGAGATCCATAGGTCCTCCTCACATTCTCCTCATTCCCCCCTTGTCCCCAAAGAAGATTGATTACTACTCACTTCTGGTGATTCAATGAATGAATGAACAAATGAATGAATGAGACTACTGGAAGAAAATGCAAACAATCTGTAAGGTCATTAGCTTTATAGGAAGGAGAACAGATGCAAATGTTATAAATAGACTTTTCATGCCACAATCACTTTTTAAAATATTTGTTCTCCCACCAGAGTATTTGAAATATCACTAAAAGAAAATGAAATACTTGCTATGTGAAAAATAAAATTCATGATAACATCTCAAATTTGACTTATTCAAGCAATTCTCTTTTTTTAAATTGGGAAATAGGACAAGGTAAACTACCATATCAACATAGACTCTCACTGTTTCAAAGTTTAACTTGTATAAAGAAATCACCTCCAGATAGACATTTATTTGGTGCCATACAATTTGTAAAATTATCCATGTACATTGAGTACCTCCTTGGTAAAGAAGTACTAAAGGGATCTTCCTTTTTATATTCATTTTCATGTATGAATAAAGAAACTGAGTATCAAAGAATTTAAAGTGATTTGTCTATGATCTCAAAACCAAGAAGTGACAGAGGCAAATTTGTAGCAATATTTTTCCTATTTATAAACAAATATTCTATCCCTTTCATCATGCTTACTCATTAGATTTATATTAGGTGTATAGAAAAGTGGGAAATACAACAAAGCTATAGGCTATGGATTATGCAGCGTCACAATTTCTGAAGAATAAATACTATGGGTCATTTGAAGAACAATTGCAATATGTATGGTGGGTAGTAGTAGACTTCAGCCTATTTCCCAGAATTACCCATGGCATTGGAAGTGGTCCAAAGAATATGATCAAAGGAATGGATGTTTAGAAGAGGAAGTGGGGTGTCAAATAAGGAGAGGTAGTGATAGTTTTAACACAGTGTTGGGTTTCATATAAAAGACCTAGCTAGATAAAATCATAGATTACATATCTGCTCTGAAAGTTCTACTGAAGGACAAGTTACAAGAATTTCTTAGGGTGAGAACATGTGATTGACAGGAACCACATGAACTGAAAGTCAAGAAACAAGTTAGTGGTAGTGTAATTTGATGCCCCTGGCCAGAAGTATACTCAAACTATTCCATAGTGACTCTTGAGACAACTATTAAAATTCATTGTGTGCTTTGGGAATTTTGTCCATTGAGAAATTGGAAAATTTTATAATCAGGACTTGATTTATTAATTTCCTGATTTTTTAGAGATTTAAAATGATATGTAGATTTAATTTAAAAGTCTGAGGATACATTCCCCACCCCCCCCAGCCAGTTGTTAAATGTTTTTCAACCCAATCCTCATTCTAGTGCCCATTATAGCTAGATATAAGAACTCAAATTTCTATCTAGAATAATAGATAAATTAACAAGGTTTGCCAGGAAATAAGAGCCAGTTATTATACTCCCTTACGTGTTTGTTTTGGGCAGTCAAAAAAGAAAGTGAAGGGAAAATGTTTTGAAAGATAATGTATATTTGGAGGTCATGTTGAGAAGGGGCAGCCTGAGTGAGGAAAAAGGAATAGATAACTATAGTTTCTTTAAGATTGTCCAAGCAATTTTAAGTTCTCAATAGCCCTGAATCCCAAGGGTGGCCAGAGTAAGGTTTTAAAGAGAATGGTTATCTGTCACAGTTCTGCTCTTTCCATATCAAGAGCTTTTTCAGCCATTAAGTTTAAACAGAAATGGGTAGGATGAATCTGAAAACAAAACGTGAAAAATTGAACTAGGACAAGATTGAAGAATGAAGACATATTAATAGGTATATTTTGGGGGTAGGAACAGAAGTAACAATACAAATCTAAAAACCTATAAAGTTTCTTTAATAATCCTTCCCTGGCCACTCTCCCCCTTCCCCTACACAGCTTCCTTTTTGTATGAAGTTTACCCTGAATGAATGGTAAGCTCCTTGAGGGTATGCACTGCTTCTCTTTTTTCTTGATTGTATCCCCAGGTCTCATGGGACACTTATTAGATGTTAAATGATGCTCTGTCATTCATTTTCAAAGAAGACCATGACATCAGTGAAGTGATACCATGACAAGAACATGAAATGGATTTGAGTGAGGGGATTGCTGCACAAAGTTACCAGCCTCACTTTATTCTCTGAAGCAATTTGTGTTCAGTACTGGAAATGACCCTGAATATGAGCAAACAAAAGTTAAGTGACTTGCCCAGGATGACACAGCTAGTAAGTGTCTATGGTCAAATTTGAACTCTAGTCCTTCTTACTTGAGGGCCAGTACTCTACTCTGGGCATCGTCTAGTTGCCAAGAGATGACCAACTAGATACCTCTGTGAATGGAGCACTAGGCCTGAAATCAAGATCTGAATTCAAAACTAACCTCAGACACTAACTGTGTGACCCTGGGCAAGTCACTTAACTTTTTTTTGACTAATCCATCAGAGAAGGAAATGACAAACCACTCCAGTATCTTTGCCAAGAAAAGCCCATATATTGATGAGTCCAACATAATTGAATGATATGTGTCAGCCTGCTCATACCAGGAAAAACAAAGACAATCCTGTCCCTTTGTTTACATTTATTGACAGGACATTAATTGGCATGGGTTGCTCCCAGTTAAGAAACTTCCTCTATACCTACATCTTTCCTGCTGCTTAGTCATTCTTAGGGACTTACCTGAAATACTAAAAGTTTGAGTAACTTGACCAGAGGCATAGAGCCAGTTAGTATATGTCAGAGGAAGAGGGGTTTGTATCCTAATTTTCTTAACTCTTTTGACTGGATCTTGCTGCCTTATCCAGGTTGTTGTATTCCTCATAAATATACATCTCATACTTAGTTGCAAAAACTTTAACAACATCTACATAAAGGTGGTGTAAGGTGTCAGGGAGCAAGACAACAAACAAAAAAAATGCCAATTATTTATCTTAAGAAGCAGTGGCAAGAAAACAGGTTGAAAGGAACCATTTAAGGACAATAGGAACTTAGGTTCCTGTGTCTGCTAGAGGTAGATAAGATTTGGAGACCTGATCTCTGAGGGTCTGTGGCATTAAATGAATCAACATTGTGAAAAGTTTAAAAAGTTAGAGATTATATTTACCTCTTGATATATTTCTAGAACAAAGTAAGAGATAATTTTATTCTAGATTAGTCAGATCACACCTGGGTACTTCCAAGTACCACATTTTAAGAGATTTCAGAACATCCAGAGGAAGGCAATCAAGATGACAAAAATTTTTTATGTCTTTCATTCCTCTTGAGACTCTACATCTGACTCTTAGAACCCTCAATGCTTCAGTAGACTTCCAACCTGAAAGATCTCTCTCCTCCTCTGTGCTCCTCCCCTTTCTTCTAATCAACCTTTTCTAACTAGAACCTTCATTTTAAAAAATGTGCCCAGGAGAGGCATGACTTCATTCCACTATGGTTTCTATACCTGACTCTTTTCTTTTACTTCACCATAGTCCCCCTATATCTTTCTCCCTTCTACTTCTCAGCTTCCTTTTATACGTTGACTTCTATTAAAAATGTAAGCTCATTAATTGTCTTTTTTTTTGTTTACATTGTATTCCCACAAATCAGTACAGTATCTAGCACCTGGCAAATACAAATAGCACATTCTTATTGACATGATTTATATGGAATCATGTATGTTCAGTCCGTGGAAGTAAAAAGGAAGGAAAATAATAATTGTTATTATATTTCTAAAGGTCTTTCTTACTAAAGATGAATATCTATCTATAGACAAAACTAGGTCCACTGAATGAGCATTATAAAAAGTTTTCAAAAAAATTATCCATAACCTCACAATAAGAAATTGGGCAAAATGGAATCATTAGTATATAATTCTATCACTGAAGCCTTTTATCAGAAGCAAGATGATACTCACATCAAATAAAGGTTGAATTAATAGACCTCTATGCTATTATTTTATTATTATGATTTATTCTGTTCACTTTAGTCGTAGCATCATGAACTTAGAGTTAGAAGAGGATCTTGACAATTTTTAGATCAAAGTGCCTCAATTTTATGTTAACAAAGGGACAAATATGTTTAAATACTCACTAAGTATCTGAGGTAGAATTCGAACTCAGATTTTATATAGTTCAGATCTATTACACTCTCCACTAAGACATGCTTTGATGAGTTTTGCTATTAGAAAGTCACCTGGCAATGCCTTCTTGGAGGAAAACTAAGTCAAATAATTGTTGAATTCCTTCAATCGAAAATGTCTTTGAATATACATCGAAACAGTATTTTTTTTGGTATAAGGTTAGTACCAGATTGAAGTAATATTGCTGAAGAGAAATACTTAAGGATATGCTCCATACATACACACACATACACACACACACACACACACACACATATTTGGATATATATATATATATATAAGCATAAATATATGTATAATACATTTAATAAATAGAAATATATTTAATAAATATTTGTAAATATATATTATATATGATAAAAAAGAATGAGAAAAATTACTTCTCCTTTAAGTGCTATCAATTTTGCACATTTACATAGTTGACAACTGTCCAGCAGGAAATAACATTTCCTCACAGTGCTCTTGTTTCCAAGTTCATATATTATTATTAGTATTTTTATAGTTTTTAAAATGTTTTAAACCCTGTAGACCAGTGAAATGAAGTACCACAAACATCTTTGAACTGAATACCACAGCATACTTAATTACATATGCCTCACATTTTCTCACTAGAAAATTAATTCATTCACACCCATGTTTAAAATTGTATTTATGAAATAGAAATAGTAATTTAAGTGATATCTATGAAATATTATGAAGAGAATTTCCTTCCTCTGAAGTCTTTCTATAATTTCATCTCATTATTCAAGCTTTTCCATGTTTCAAATTATCTGTTTCATTTTATAGCCCTCTCATTTTACTTTATTTTAAAAATTATATTTCTGTGCAGGTTTTCTTATCCTGTCTTTCATGCATATGGTCATATTCATTATGCATATAAAATATGGATATAGATAGATATGTTATATATAATTGGTGTATTGGATAGAAAGTTATTCTCCAAGTTAGAAGTTGTAAACCTTTCCTCTGACTTAGAGTAGCTATATGACCTTGAGCAAACCATGCAACATCTCAAAAGATCCAGGAAACTCTGAAAGACTGTAAATTGAAATGTGTATTCAAATGTTTATTAATAGAGGAAATTTCTTTTCTGGGAGTTTTATACTCTGATGAAATTACAAGTCTAGTGCAATGCAAATTCACATATGTACAAATATATAATATATATATATATATATATATATTTGTTTCCATGTTAAGATATAAATAATTAAATATATCTCTTTGATATGTTGTAGTGGAGGAAACACTGGTCTAGGAATTCAATATTTGTTCAGCCTATGACCTGATAAAATTCCAGTAATCCTTGTGAGCCTCATTTTATTCATTTATAAATAATACTATGCAATCTGTAAGTTATATTGAGTTGAGGACTGTCTATAACCTAAACTCATCCTGTACAGTAAATAGAATACTGAACTTGGAGACAGAAGGATGGAGTCATTATCTAACCACAGACACTTGAAATTTAAAGGTATGTGACTTTGGGCAAGTCACTTAACCCCGTTTGCCTCACATCCAGGGACATTTCCAGTTATCCTGATTTATATCTGGCCAGTGAACCCAGTTGACTCCGTTAAAGTGAGGCTGGTGACTTAGAACAGCAACCCCTCATTAAAACCCACTTCATGAGTTTTTCATGGCATCATCTCTGCTGATGTCATGATCTTCTTTGAGAATGAAGGAGAAATATCATCAAACTCTTCTCAACACAGTGCTCTGCACACATAAGGTGTCTAATAAATATTTGATACTAAATAAAAAGATCACAGATTTAGAATTTGAAAAGTACATTGGAGGCCATCTAGTCCACCCCATCATTTTATAGATGAATAAATTGAGGCCAAGGGAAATTTCATGACTTGCTCAAGGTCACACAGGTAATAAACATCAGAGGTAAGATCTTACCCTTGTTCTTTGACTTCTGAGTCAGTGCTCTTTCTGATCTACTACAATGTCTCTCTTGAAATGAATGCCTGACTTGCCTTCTGTAGAAAGTTTTGAAATCAGATCCACATGAATAATGCTATTATTTTCTTTCCCTCTACTATTTTAAATCTTTATGATTTGAGCTTGAATTTTGCACTTTCTAAGCATCCCAAATTGTCTATGTGATGGCACTAAGAAATCACTTCATAGACTTTATTGATGTCACAAAATCTTATTTTAAAGCACTTCACAGTTCACAAAATATTTTCTTTACAATAATGCAGCAAAGCAGAAAAATAAATTAACATTATATTCATTTTAGAATTAGGGAGAGATCAACTTAGTTGTCTTAAAACATCTAGTCTGAAGAAGGTAGAGTTGAGAGATAAGTTTAATTTTTTTCTCACTCTATTCCCTGCTTTCTTTTGCTCCATGTTACTTCTAGAGAAATATATGGAGAGAAAGAAAGAAGGGGATAAAATAAGAAGAAATTAAATGTTTGAAAATAAATGTAAGAAAAAACCATATATATATATAAAATCTTTATCTACCTATATATATATTTAGATCATATATACATATATGTTATATATATATGTAAATATAGTTTGAGTTTCTACTGCTTTTGTTTCAGAGTATTTCCATTTTTTTTTCTAGTGAGATAATCCTTGTAATAAAGAATAACAAAAATTGGTGGGGGGGGATTCATTAAAAAAAATAAAACTATGTCTATAATATCCTATTGTAATAGCAGGTCACCTCTGCAAAAAAGGGAACAGAAAGATAGATTCTAGACTTGTACTTCCTTCTTTCTGAGGAGAGATTTGCCAAATTTCTGGTTCTGATTTTCTGCTTCCACCCTAGGAGGAATTCAAGACTCTTGAGTCAAGATATGGAAAAGAAAAAAAAAAGTATGACTTGAAAAACAGGAAAAGAAGAGGATGTTAGGATAAATTAAAGCCAAATAAAAGAGAGAAGAGTATCCAGGACAGAGCCAAGCAGGAGATCTATGATTAATGAATGACTTGATTAATCATCTAGCACACAAGACTAAGAAGCAATGATCAGCTAGTTCTGCGGCAAACCACAAGTGTCTCAAAAACTTAGAAAGGAAAGAGTTTCCAGAACTTTACTGTGATCAGTAGTCTCGAAGTCTCTCGAGAAGTCAAAAAGAATGAAGATTGAGAAAAGATCAATAGATTTGATAATTTTAAGAGATTAATTGGCACTTGAATCGGATCAGAACTCAATTAATGGAGGATTTAGATGTGAGTGACAAAGAGAGTATAGGAATCTAGTTTAGACTTTCTTAAGTAGTCTAAGAAAGCGAAAAAAGATATCAGATGACAGCAAGTTCATCATTGTAGATTGTGATTGATTATAGGAAAAAAAACTGTTTGCTCCCCCCAACTCAATTCATATAGAAACCTTCAAATATAATCAAATGTACTTATAAATATTTCAAATCCAAATCAATGAAATCATCTTGTGGGGGGACAGTTCCAGGAACAGAATTATCCCTTAGATCGTCTTGAGGAGTATCCAAGCTGCCCAGTTCATCTGGGACCATTCACTAATTACCAAATTTTAATCAGAGTATCTTTATGGAGATGTTCATTTGCTGTTCATTCTGTTGGAGAGACAGTATATAAAATATATAACTGGGAGTATGGAAGAAATGATTTAGAATCCTATCTCATAATCTAGTGGAGCAACCTTGAACTTAACTTGCACTTAACTTCTCCAAACCCCAATTTCTCAACTACATAATAGAAATAACAGTAGTATATATAAAATGCGAGATTATTATGAGACTCATAATAGTCTTCTACAAATTTGTAAAATGGACTAATTAGTGATACATCTATGTTTATCCTTTCTTCCCTTCTGTAAAAAATAATAACAATGATAATAATAATAATAAATTCTTAAAACTGATTAGGGAATTTTCCTATTTAGCTCCCCACTATTCTTTAATCCTTGAATCCCCTTCTCTAGTCTTTTCTTTCTTAGTATTTCATCCATGCAATTGCTAAACTGAAATTTCTTAAGTATAAATTTCATCATGTCGTTCCATTGGTCAAAAGAAGTTGATTACTTCTTAATACCCCTAGCATAAAATAAAATCTACCCTTTTTTGCATTTATATACTTTCTCAATTTGACTCCAGCCTGTGCTTCCAGATATATTATCAACTTCTCCCACCAAAAGTAACTATGTTCCAACAAAATTGACCTACTTGTATACTTAGTAAGTTATCCAGTATCTTCCTTCCTTGGTAGTTCTCTCCCTCCTTATTCTTGCCTCTTTAAGACCTTCAAATTCCATTCAGGGCTCAGAAGAAGAACTACCTCCTTTACCTGGACTTTTCCCTCTTCCCCCAATTGTTAGTACTCCCCCTAACTTATAAATTGCTTTTGTTCCTCTTTATGTTTTGTATTTGATTACTCATGTAAACTATTCCAGTAGAAGATAAACTATTTGTGATCAAATGCATTTTCATTTTATCTTTGTATTCCTAACAGTTAGCACAATACTGGCATATATTCATATTCAAAAAAGAAATGTTTGTTGAATTGAAATGAATTGTTTTTTTCTGCCTTGCTTGATCAAAGGGTCATTGAACAGAATTTTCTCTGTGGTTGCATTTATCAAAGAATCTTGTACTATTTTAATATATGCATGAGGTTTCTTGCTGATGGAAAACCTTTAAGGATTTATTTTTCTCTACTCTAATCCCATACAATGTCATTTTATCCCCCTTATTTTTGAGAGTTAAACCTTTGTTCTAATCAGTCTGACTGTACACAGATAGCTAATTCTGAAATGCCTCCTTTGTCTGCAGTTGGTCCTGTTTTTAAAAAGTGCGTTTTAAGTTTCTGTTTGATGTTCACCATACTTAACACCTTCTTACTGCTTTTTTATATAAAAAATCACATGGTTGAAGCTGTGTAGTCGATAAGCCTTCGGCTTCTTTCATTTCTTGATTTCAAATAAGATTTCAAAACATAATTTCCAAAATGATCCCTTAATGTTTACTTTCTTCTTGAAAGTAAACTGAGTGTTGAAAGTATTATTTTTCAGTTCATTCAGTTGTCTGACTCTTTGTGACCTCATTTAATATTTTTTTAATATTTTTTATGGCAAAGAGAATTAAGTGGTTTGTCCTTTTCTTCTCCAGTTCTTTTAGCAGTTGAGGAAACTGAGGCAAACAGCGTTGAGGTACTTGTCGAAGTCAGCCTACTAGTCTGATGTTGTATTTGAACTCAGGAAGGTGAGTCTTTCTGACTCTAGTCCCTGTTCTTTATTCATTGTATCATCTAGCTGCCCTTTTCAAGGTTAATATAGATTTCAAGATATTGACAATTTGTTTACATTTATTTGTGGGCAGAAGCAACATTAGAGACCATCTACTTCAACTAGCCCATTTTATAGATGAGGAAACTGAGATCAAGAAAATCAAAATGACTCGATGTTATTCAAGTAGTAGATAAGATTTGAACTCAGATATTTCTCATCTTCTGAAGCAAATATTAATATGCATATGCATGTATTATATTATATTCATATTTACATATGATATATCTGTGTATAATTGTTTCCATGGCTGCCATTATTCATTCTGTGATGCAAACCAAACATTTAATAAAATTGCTTCCTGTTCTATTAAATAACATGATAAAACCACATTTTACAATCCTTTATATTCTCTTGCATTAATGTATAGTAAGAATGGTAACATGAAATTCCATTTCTCTAATAAGGTAACCTCTCTCTTTACTGAAGTGAAATTTAATATTTGTAACTTTTTAAAAACCAAGTGATCCTTGGAAGTCTGGGTCCTATTTTTCTTTCACTATTACCAATGACACAAAAAGGAAAGGAGTCCCTGTGGGCTCAAGGATCATTTTGTATTTTTGTCTTTGTTATAATTTGCTTTGGTTACAAATAATAATCACCTGGAGGTGACATTTTTCATACCAATCCAAGCTAATTTTTAAATGTCAGATCCACTGTCTGCAACCTTTGTATACTGCAGGTAAACAGTGATTCCCAAAGTTTATACCTTATTAGCAATTTCTTTGAGGATTCAGAGTCCCCTTTACTTCAATGAGGTTTTATATTAGTATTTTTGGGAAAGAACTTAAGAAAACTTTAAGCTAATAACTATGTTACTAAATGTAACAATAAAAATTGAGAACATTTTGATTAAATCTTGATTACTTTAAAAGTTATTGTGTATACCATGATTGAATGAGTCTTACAAAATTTTTTATCCTTTTGAACAAAAGATAAAGAACATTCTATCTCCTTCATAGAGAAAGGGATAGGGACTAGACTTCTAATTCTAGTGATTTAAATATTTCTCAGCTGTTGAAAATTCTTTATTAATATAGGTCAGAAACTTCTTTACAATTAATATTTTAGAAAGTTGCAATATAAGTGAGAAGCTAGGTGATTTGGCCCTTGTTATATAGACATTATGTAAAAGGAAGAACTCAACCAAGGGAACTAGCTCCAAAACCAGAAAGATCTGTTTACTATTTTACACTGCCAACAGTCATCATTGTCTTTAGAAACACAATTTTTATATTTAGTAATTAAATGAAGACAAAGGCACAAGTGATTAATTAATTATATGCAAGAGTCAGTATTCTAGAAAGCAAACAAACAAAAAATACCCCATAGTATTTAGAATTAGAGGGCTTATATTTGTTTCCCAGTCCTGATGCTTATTATGTTGAGGAAGTCACAAAATCTTTGAGCTTCGGTTTACCCCATATATAAAGTCACATAAAACAGGGATAATACAACTTGTACCACCTACCTCACAGGTTCTTTTGAACATCAAGTGCGATTATACATATTACATGCTTTCTGACCTAAAAAAGCACTAAAATATTAATTTTCATTATTATATAAAGTATTTCCCATACATCAGAAGATAAATCTCTAAGAATTGATTGTATGGGGGGGGGGGCTAGGTGGCACCATGAATAGAGCACCGGGCCTGGAGTCAGGAGTACCTCAGTTCAAATCTGCCCTCAGACACTTAATAATTACTTAGCTGCATGGCTTTGGGCAAGCCACTTAACCTCATTGCCTTGCAAAAACCTTTAAAAAAAATTGATTATATATGAATTCAATTTAAAAATAAATTCTTTTAGCATTAAAATACAATTAAATATGTAACCTATGGGCAATTTCCATAAATGAATACTAATTAAAATTTAAAGATTAAAAAACACATTTAGATAACTTAAAAGTAGTTATAATAACTAGGTAATTGTATCCAAGTGCTGAATTTGCATTTGGAAGATTTGAATTTGACTCCTTGTGCTGCTATTTGTCATCTGTGTGACCTTGAACTAGTGATTTCACCTCTCTGGGTCTCCATTCTGTAAAATGTTGGTGTATGATTTCTAAGGTGTCTGCTGCCTATTATGTCATGATACTACAAACTGGCTAAAGCTAATTTCTGATATTTGTCCTTACTCATCTAAAAATATGTAATGAACTGCACTGGATAAAAATCTGAGAATGGAGAGGGGAAAAGTTAGGCACAATTTCACTAATTCAAGATTTCTTCAACAATCTTGAATCTTATGGATTTTATTTCCATGCACGGTGCTTTTTCTTTTACTATAATTCAGAGAGAAGGTGCAGACTAGTTATTCTGTCAAATGCATCACTATTGCTGAATAAATAACTGTAGATTTTATTTTTATAAGTCTACAAAATTGAAGGAAAGAGAGTTGAATTTTGTTAGGTGAAAAAAATCCTACTGGCTAGTGTATTTTTTCCCTCTGAATTGATCCCTTTTATGTTCTCATCCTTCTTCTCATAAAGAAAGGCTTGCTTTCACTTTTCAATAAATAAATTTACTACTGCCGACAACTTTCTCTCAGACACAGTTGATTTCACAGATGATCATAAAATGGCCAAGAGGAGCTGGAGTAATGGAAAATATGACTGCCTGACAGAACTCTATTGCTATATTCTTTCATAAATAACAGTACATGATTAAAATGCTATAGAGGAGATGAAGACCATTGCATTCAACTGGTACAGTCAATGTAACCAAAATGCACAGAGAACTTTCTTTTCTCAGCAGTCTGTGCTTCTTAAAAATATTCATGTTTCTTAGTGTTTTTTCAAGACATACTAATATAAATTTGATTGTCTTCACCAATAAATTCCAGTTTTATTGCTAACTCTTGATAAGACCAGCCATACCATAATGAATGAATTTTAGTTTCTAATGGATAGTAACAGTTTGAGCAGATACAAAAGGCAGACTATTATAATCTTTTAATACTACTCTGATTCTTTCTTATGATGATACAAATGTGTTTTTTACATATTGACATTCCTTCATAGAATGACCAAGAATCTGGAAGGGATTATTTGCCTATCATTTTATAAAACTTGAGTGTTGAAAACAGTATGTGCTGAATTTATTTGCTTCTGCTAATATAACCACATGGTGGTCTATATAGAATCTTAAAGTTTGGAAAGAAGTCTGTGAAATTGGGTAGTGTGGGTGGTCATGAATCAATTTATTGCTGCCCATGCCTAATCAAATGGTGGTCAGGGAATCTCTATGGAATAATGGAAGGCATTTTAATGCATTCTTCTATATCTTTTTTTTTCCTAGCAACCATGAGGTACCATATCTTTTTATTTGTATGTGTACCATCTTCTGCATTTAACTTCTATAGTCCAAATAAACAAATGCAAACATTTATAAATATATGTATACATAATGAACAGATTCATGATTTCATCATTGGAGGGAAATCCTTGAGAAAACTTCCTTTGGCCAAAGCAGGTTGACAAAGTCTTCTTAGCAAAGTCTTAGAGACCTCCTTAGGGAATTAAGAGATTATTTCCTGTGATCACACACCTAGTGTTTGTCAGAGGCAGACTAAGAGGGTTATTTCTACCTGATTTGATTCTCTGGATAATGTAGTAGAAAGTAACCTAAAGGATGTGATTAGTACTACCCTTAGAATAGCCTGTTTCAAAGTATCACTAAATGTATAAGCCATTTAAGGATAATTATCAATAGTCATCTGTCTTAATCATATTAGATCTTTCCATTCTAAGATTAGATCTTCTATCCTTTAAGCCTAAATTTAATGCTTTACATCTTTTTCACAGGTATAACTTCCATGATTTTTCTTTTTGCTGTGACATTTCCTCCTATGTACAGTCTTACTGCTCCCACTGCCTGGATTGATTTCTCTCCTTCATTACTCCTTATGTCATTTTACAAAAACTAGATAAAAATCTTCATGAAAATTTCCATGATACTTCCAAACCATGCTTGTTTCCTTTCTCTTAATTTCTGTTGTCTTTATGTTAATATCAATTAGATTTGTGCTATTTAATCCCTAATTAAATTGCATAAATAGCTCTTGTCTCCTAAATTACACTGTAAATTTGAGAATACCATGCTTCAACTTAATTCAATTTGATGATGCTTATTAAGTATCTAAAAGGGCACAAAGATCTTGATTAAAACAAATAACCTCTGCCCCCAAAGTGCTTACACTTTTTAGTGAGATGATATGTATATAAAAGTGACCAATACAAAATTTATATCCTAAGAAAACAAGGTAATTTTTAAAGGAAGAAAGGATTTGTTTTGTTTTTACAGTGACTTGTGATCTGTTGCTATTTAGTGACTGATTAATTGAATCAATATAAATAGTGCTTTATCTTGTTCAGTCATTACTTTTTTTTTTTAAGGTTTTTGCAAGGCAAATGGGTTAAGTGGCTTGCCCAAGGCCACACAGCTAGGTAATTATTAAGTGTCTGAGACCAGATTTGAACCCAGGTACTCCTGACTGCAAGGCCAGTGCTTTATCTACTACACCACTTAGCTGCCCCTTAGTCATTAAATTTTTATAAAAACAAGTTTCTCCTGTCACCTCCATAGAAATTTTTATGTAGGAATTTCAAAATAAGATTATTTACAATTTGAGCTTGGGGAAATATTAGAAAATATCTGGTTTTCTTATTTCATTTTAAAGATGAGGGATTCAGAGAGGTTAATCAATTTTCCCATAAGATAGTAACAAAAATGAGAATAGAAATCAACCATCCAAACTATTATTACAGTATTTTTTTCATCTATGATGATGTTACCCTTTATTATGTACAAAGTTAACAGCAAAGTTATACATTGCTATTTGCTTCCAATAGGGTCCAGAGTAAAATTTCAGTTTAGGGGAAATTAGTTTTAGTGTCCTCCAATTCTTATTTTCATTCTGTTAAAAAAGGAATCTTGTATCCTCATGCTTCCCTTTTGCTACCCAAATTTTTCCTCTTCCTATAATTTGCTTTCTTGAATAATAAATGATAACCTAACTACTTCTCTTCTATTCATATCTTTGATTCTTTTCAATCTTTCTAAATTCTCTGAGATAGAGGCGATAGAAAGAAATATCAAAGGGATTAGTTTATTGATTCAGCTCATGTTTTGATGATTGATAGATTCACTTACCCAGGGATATTATTTTTACTTTTCCTAATTCTTTTCCATTAATTTATTTAGAAATCCATTAACTTATATATCTCTAATTATCTTAATACTAAGCCTTGCAGCTTGTTATCTGTACCTAACTGTAACTGAACATTACATTTCTGAAATACTGCTGACCCCTCTGGCAGGGGGAAAAACAACCCCAGGTAAGAATGTATTGAACAGATAGAGGAAAATGATATGATTTTAGGAAAGGATCTTTGATATATTTGTGACACAATAGGGAAGGTCAACTAATGTGCTATCTTTTTCAATACAGGTATGAGTTAATGCAGTCCTAGTATAGAATGGTAACAAAATACCTGCCTTATTTTGTATATTATACAACTCTTGGACCATTTCTAGTATATTAGTCTTGTTTGAACAAATTTATTATAAATATCTTGAGCTCTTTTATCTCCTAAACCATTTAGCACAGAGAACAGAACATCACAGGCACTTAAATATTTGACTACTGATTGAGTATAGGCAATGGCCATAGTAGCCACAAAGTTTTTTGCAAGATAGTAAACCAACATTGTTTTTTCTACACAGATTTCCCCACATTAAACAGAATCTTGCCAACACATTTATGGACAATAATTTACAAGAGGATCTAAGGTGCCATGTTTATCTTGAAATCTAAATTTAACAGCAACTGAAAATTCACCCTTGAGGACTGTGAAACATTCCTCAATTTTGTTTAGCAAATGCTAAAGCCTAAAAATCAGCAAAAAGACTACTTTCATGAGATTCAGTATCAACAAATATTTATTAAGGACTCAATAGGTCCATTTTGTTATTGTGACGTTTTAGAAATGTATTTTTTTCTCTAGAAAAAGGATCTCCAATCTAAGGTCAAGGGGTTAAATCTTGTTTTCCCTGGTTTTTGTACCCTTAAGATAAGTATTCTTTTTATATATATAAAATACAATAAAAATTTATTTTAAAATGTAAAAAAATCATTTTTAGTTCATAAACTGTACAAAAACAGGTAGAGTAGTTTGCTGATTCTTGCTAGAGAAGATCATCTGAGAAGGCTTTGCCATTCCCATCTCAAAGTTTCTCAAGTCTTCAAAAGGAGAAACATAGATAGATTATTTTTATTTCCCTATTTCATAATAAAAAGATCTGATATTTTTTCTTTCTTTCTTTTCTTTTGTCATCAATATTCATCTTTTTTCCCCTAGAGTGTGAAAATAGAACCTACAAATTCCTCAATATTGTGTCAACTACAATAGAGATCTCTGCTGCACATACTTAGTGTAATCCATATGCTCTTGTGATACAAAGAAATGTGGGTTAATCATGTAACAAAGTTGAAGAAAAAACTTGAATAGTCCATATGCTCTATTGTTATCTAGAATAAGTAAAGAGAGTTAGAGGAAGGCCCTAAATACATTGTGATGTTGCTCTATGCAGAATTTATAGGACACGCACAAGTAATTTCATTCTATCCTGTCTACTCCAGTGAGATTTTCCCATCCATCATTCCTACTCTTACTTGTCTTCAATCTTTTCCTGTCTACTGGCTTCTTCCTCAATGCCTACAAACATGCTCATCTCTTCTTCAACCAAAATTTTAAAAAAACAAATAAAAAAGAAACCTATAATTTGATTCATGCATCTCCTTTAGTTATTAAACCACATCTGTTTTCCCTTTTGTGTCAGAACTCCTTGAGAAGGATATTTATAGAGATATTTTCACTTTTTTCTCCTCTTAGTCTCATTTTAATTTGCTACAGTATGGATTACAACTTCATGATTCACCCAAAATAAATTTCTTCAAATTTATTAATGATCTCTTATTTGTCATACTAATGACTTTCTTTATGAAGTCTTCTCATCCACCTTGTAGCCCTTGAAATTGCCCATCAATCTTTTCTCCTTGATAGATTTTGTTTCATAGATTTCTGGGATATAACTTCTGGTTCTCTTCCTACCTGTCTGACAGTATATCTATTTCACACATACTCTGGATAATAATGATATTAGATAGAATATTAATGTAGAAGGTTGTTAGGTCCATTGGAAAATGTTTTTATATGTGTTGTGAGCAATACAACTATATTGAAGAGAATGAGAATCATAGAATTTTATACCAGTAGTGAGTAATATCTTGATGGGATTTTCTTGTGTGATTCCAAATAAGAAAGAAAGAAAGAAAGAAAGAAAGAAAGAAAGAAAGAAAGAAAGAAAGAAAGAAAGAAAGACATAAAAAAGAAAGGGACAGTGGCCATTATTTAGTGTTTTATACTTTCTCTTCACAAAGTACCTTCTTATACAGTGCCTAACTTATTTTGCATCACACATTTTTTAGGCTGTAACTTGCTTAGTGTAAAACAAATAAAACAAAATAAAGCAAAACTACAATAAAAATAGTTATACGATGCAAGTCAAGTTTGGGCTTCAAAAAGTAAATGAAATCTTACACTCATACATTGTTAATTCATCTAATTATTAACTGCATGTAATTCATTTTAGGGTGCCTACTCACTTGTACAAGAAAAGTTCAAGATAGAGATGTTCTAATTCATCATTATCCACATGCTTGGAAAAATGAACCACCACTACCCCTATCCTTACGCAATGCATTAAACTAGAATGGAAGACTGAGGAGTCAAATGAGTAAGTATTTTTAGCTGGTAATGAATTTAGTTTGATAAGACTAAATTTCAGATTACATTCATATAATTGTAAAAGATCTACAAACCATAGTCTAAATCCAGGTGGGACAGTAGTTAGAAGACTATGTTTGGGGTCAGAAAGACCTAAGTTTAAATCTAACCTAAGACAATTAAGAGATGGGTCACTTGGGAAAAATGACTTTAAGTCTGTTTCCTTAAATGTAAATGGGAATAACAATAGTACTTCCCATCCCAGGGTGTTATGAGGATCAAATGAAATCATATTTGCAAAGCATTTTGTCTTTTTTACTGACAGTAAGTATATAATAAATGCTGGTTTTTTCCTTCCTGACTGTTCCTCTTACTCTCAGAATCTTCTATTTTAATAATTACAAAAAAGGTTTTTTTCTTAAACCTAGATTTATGTTCACTTCCATGATGTGGTTCTTTGTTGTTAATTTTCTACCATGTACATTTTATAATGGGAATGCTAATTGGATGAAAGTATCTCCCAGGGAAGAAGCCACAGATCACAGAATGAGGTGTATTCTGTCTTTAAAACTCTGAGTGCAGCAATATTCCTTACTGTAACCTAGTTACATGCACAAATCAGGGTATACTCTAACTTCTGCACCTGGGTCCTTATTTGGAGTAACATATAGTTAAAAGTATGATTATGTGGTTATACACTTAAGCAATTGTACCATATGGCTAGATGTGCATGGGAGGTTTTGGAGGGTTGTGTAAGTTGTTCCTTTTATTTCTGACTTTATATGACATCTCTCAAAGAAATTTATAAATATTTTCCTCTCTCCTCCCCAGTTAGACTTTACCTTTGTCAGAAAATTCCATGAGTTTGTCCCTCCATCTGTTGAAAACTTTGGCCTCTTTATGGCTCAAGAACTCTGTAGGTCTTCTGTCATTCTCCACACCCAATTGATCTTTGCCAAAAAAAATCCATTTCTTTTGGAAAAGATTAATTTTTTTCTATTTATGACCTTGACTCAACTCCTTCCCATCTTCTTGGTTATATTTTTTTCTTGTTCTAACAGATTTGCAGACTTTTGCCTCATAATTTCTTGCATTATGTTTTCCAGGTTCTTTCATTGATCTAGACTTTCTATTAGTCCAATAATTTATAGACTGTCTCTTCTGGATCTATTTTCCAGGTCATTTGTTTTCCTTAAAAGGTACTTTACATTTTCTTCAATTTTTCCAATCTTTTTTATCTTGTTTTATGGAATATTGTAGTCTCATAGATTCATTGGTTTCCTATTCATTCAATTCTAATTTTTAGGGTTTTATTTTTTCAACTACCTCTTGTGTTTTCTTTTTAAAGTTGTTGAATTCTCTGGTCAATTATTCATAATTTTCTTGCATGACTCTCATTTCTTTTTTTCATTTTTCTTCTTCCACCCTTCTTCAGTTTTTGAATTCTTTTTTGAGGTCTTTGATGAGATTTTGTATTTGAGTCCCAGTTATGGTGTTTTGATATTTACTCTATGAGTAAATTTTCACTGACTTCTTCAGATGTGACATTGCTGTCATCTTTGTGAAGTAGTTTCCTATAGTGAGTGCTCTTAAAGCTAAAGCTTTTCTGCTCATCTTTGTTATTTTGTCTTTGCTCCTGGGGTGTAAGGAGTATAGATATAAGCTTTTTTTTTGGTTGCTGTTGTTGGGGCTGAGGGATAAACACTGACTTTTCCTTGGACAAGCTGTTGCCTAGGCAGCCCAGGCCATGCCTTTGCAGAGATTTGTTTCTTCCTTTATGTCCAGGTTCTGACTTAGCAGTTGTTTGTTCCTGACCCAGTCCTGTTTTTTTCACCTAGTGTTCCCAGGGTTCACACCTTCATTTGAGGTTGAGATAACCCCAGCTAGCTTGTTATCTAGCAGCCAAGACCTCTGCTGTTCCTTCCTATCTTCTTTAAGAATTTACTCAAATCTAAAACGAAGTTTTCTTGCCTCTACTACCTCTCAAGTTATTATTGTTTATCTCTTCTACTCTTTCAGCTGAAGTACTAGTATACATATGGATGCCATATCCTTACCAGACCTTAATTCCTGAGATCTGATCTCTTATTATGAACCCTTAAATGAAGTAACTTGCTTCAATGTCACTGAATTCCATTAAACTTATTCAATTTCTCAATCAAATGATTATTAATCAGTCTTAATTCTCATTGACCTCTCTTTAGTATTTGAGACCACAGATCAGTCTTTAAGTTCTTGATTGTCCTCTTCTACAATGACTTAGGAAACATCATATATTAGAGTTAGAAGGGATAATGAGATAATTGAAACCAACTTCCTCATTTTACAGCAAAGAAAGTGACCCAAGGGAGATTAAGCAATATCCAGAGTATCACAGTGATTAAATGTTGCAGGCAGGATTTGAACATATTTTATTATGTTTTCAAATCCATTGCTCTATCCATTATGCTAACATTATATTTTTCTCATCTTCCTTCTGTCTATGTAGTTCTTCTCTGGTCATTTTTTCCTTAACTCTCAAATTATGGTTATCCTTCAAGACTTTGTCCTATGTTCATTTTCTCTGTACATTTTGCCTCTTGGTGATATCTTTCATTCACATTGGTTTCAATTGTCATTCTTCATTGACTTAATTTATTAGATGGCTCCCAATGTCCTAATCTTGTTTTCAAAGGTATTTTGGTTTCATAGGAATTATGATAGACTCTATAGATGTTCTAGTCTAGAGGTATCATGCATGTAGCCTATATCTGACCCAAAATACTTGGGAGTGGTGCCAGAAAAAAAGTTACTTGGGAAATATTTAAGAAAATATAAAATAATATAAATAATATTAATTTGTGCTTTTTTAAGTCAATTTGTGACTATAGGGATCTTTTACCATTTAAAATTTTCATCACTTAGTCCATCAACCTCTTTTGCAAGTAATAATTAAAGGAATAGTATCACATATCTATTAAGTTGTAGTACTAGAACTGAAATGCAGTCCTTCTGACTACTAATCTATTGCTAATACTACTGTATCCACATGAAGTTTATTTCAGAGTCTCATTTGATATGACCTGTTAGAGGACAAAAACTAAATTGAATTTCCCACTGCCACTTCAAAATCAACATGTCTCAGGCTGAAATAATATTTTTCTACTTAAAAATCTATTCCTCTGTTCTTATTTCTTATATTGCTAACATTTCATCTAGAATCAAAAACCTAGAGTCATATTTCACTTGCTTTTCCATCACCTCACTTCCAAACACTTTACTATGCATGTTAATTATGACTCTTGGGGCAGCTAGGTAGTGCAGTGGATAGAGCACCAGCCCTGGAATCAGGAACCTGAGTTCAAATCCGGCCTCAGACACTTAATATTTACCTAGCTGTGTGGCCTTGGGCAAACCACTTAACCCCATTGCCTTGCAAAAAAAAAAACCCTAAGAAAATTATGACTTAATAAATCATAGTAGGCTTTCCTTTTTTAATCTTACTGCCACCAATGACCTTTAATTCAGCCCTTTGTTATCAGTTATAGAGACTACTATGAACTCCATAACTGGCTCTCTTGCCCCATTCTCTCCCATCTAAATCATCATTCATAGAACTTTTAAAATGTGTTCTTAATGCAAATTCCTTATCAAATTGTTCCCCTCACTGACTCACTATTCTTTATCCTTATATTAGAGTCCATATTCTAAACTCCAAATTACATTTCTAGCTTTATTTCCAGTTGATCCTCTTCATGTAACTATTTGCCAAACTGGATAGAGGTTAGTTAGCCTGTATTCTCTGGTTCTTTCCTAAGTATAAATTTTTGCAGGCCACCCATTCTCTAATGGGTACAGGCCTATGTTTCCATTCCCTACACTTCTGTCCTCATTTCTGCTTCTTCCTATTCTTTTCAAACCCTTTTTAATTGTCACTATGCCCTAATTCCCCAGTTGAAAATATTTATTTTCTCCTCATATATTCTCATAAAATTTAAATTTTCACCCTTACTTATTTTTTTTTTTACATTCTACCTTAGTCATACTTATTTGTCTACATTTTTGATCATTGTCAAACTGAAATCTACTGGAGGAAAGGGACAGCTTGGTTTTTGCAGTACCTTACACAATTATCTGCACACAGTAGATTCTCAGTAACTACCTGGTGAAATGAAGTTTGTTTTATTATGCCTTTCTTTGTTCATAAAATTCAAAGCTGGTACCCTCACACAGTCAAACAGAAGATAGGAGCCAAAAAAAATCCAATTAACAGGAATTCAAATAATTAGAAACATACAATTACATTAAAGGTGAACTGACACTATTCACCTCAGGTCATGAGAACTATGATATGTTAGGAAACTCAAACCTCAAGAATTATTCATAATTTAGAGGGAAATAATAGTTATACCCTATTAATATCAAATGTAATGTTTTAGGTGATCAGATGCCATAAAACTTTCTTACTTTACTTTCAACTCATATATATTCTAATTTACTCTTCAATTATTAGGTTTTCCACATCTTGTTATTCTTTTTGAATCTGGTAATTATTTGTCAATATATTTTGCTGATTTAAAAAGTATGGTATAAGTAATTCCATAACCTTTTTTTTCAAAATTTGATCTCTAAGGTTTATTCCAAATTCTGCAACAATAATAACCAGTATCTAGCATACTAGTGGTAAACCAACACATTAGTGTGATTAGACATCTTCCCTTTTTTTTCTTTCATAATAACTTAGCAACCAGAAATCTTTTCTCCTCAAGTTCCCCACTGTTCCATGGGTGGGATTAGAAATGAAAAAGTAAACTACAATTTTAAACTATTTTTCTTATACAGACATCAATTAATACATCTCTTTCCCTAAATTAGTCATCTACATCTATAAAGGGAGAATGATGCATGTCTATGGAAAAAATAAAATAGCCAAGGATTGATAGAAGATGCTATACCTTAAAGGCATTCACTATATTTGAAATGCTAAAGTATAGGGTCTGTCCAATTTAAATTCATTTTTGAAGCAAAAGACCAGCTAATCTGATGTATACCTATAAAGGACTTCCTAATTCAGTGAAGTATTCTGGAATAAATACTGTATGAATAAATGCCAAGATGGATTTGACTCCATTCAACTTAGGTAGAGGTTCATCTAAAAAGGTATGAAAGTTTGATTAACCAAATTATCCCTATGCATCTAAATTAAAGTGGAAGATAAATCTTCCAAATATTAGATACTTAGACTGAGACTGGATCACAGTAACATAACAGATGGGGGAATTCCCAATATGCAATTTAAATTGGCTAAGATGCAATTTAAATTGGCTAAAAATTGAACAGGATTGTGGTTCTTCTAATACTTTACTTAGTCCTCCCCTGAAATATTTCAAATCTTCTTAGATGAAAAAAGATCCAACTGTTCCCAGAAATAGAATTATCACATGGAGCATGATGTCTTTTAAATTAGAAAAAAATCTTGATGTTATTAAACTATCAGAATCTTCCACAGTAAGATTTACCTCTTAACATTACCAAAATAACACAAAAGTGGCCAACAAGTGATTTTAAATGTTTATAGGCCTGTATTTTGGCAGCAAATCTTAGATAAATGATTATTTTTAAACACCCTAGTTTATAGATCTTCAGTTGATTGAATTGTTTAAGAATTGATTTGATATTATGCTAGATGAAAATAAGCCTGTTACTAAAGTCCTCCTCCAATCAGTTTGATACTCCATTTTGGTCACCTTTTAATGAATAAAGGTCTATTTTTACCCTGTTTCAAAAAAAAAAAAACAGATGGAAGTTTGACCCCAAAGGTCTCTTATATAAAGAAGAGTAGAAATGCTTTCTAGAGTAAGTGAAAAATGTATTATGCTTGGCACATCTTCCAACTTACTGTTTAAATGGTGTGAATAGACTTTCCATACTACCATATGCTTGTGGTAGAAAGACCAATGATTGTACTGATAATGTTGTCCCAAGTGTAAAGACCCAGACTCTGCTTTTGATTTTAAAAATCCCCAGGTGCTATTGAGCTTCAGTTCATATTAGTCCAGTTTTGTGTGAAGAGCTTTAAGTAAAACAAGCCATCAGATTGGATAGTTTTGGAAATCACCGAATAATAGATTTTCAGAGATGGAAGGAATCTCAGAGGCCATATGGGTCAACACCTACCCCAACATAAATAATTTTTCCCCTTATATAATCAGACAAGTGTCCAAGCCTATTCAAAATCATCAATGGTTTTGATCTCTTGATAAAATGCTAATTGTAAGTACTATATGCGATGTACTAGTCTCTTTCTACTTCCCCATCTTGCGCCTTTTCTTTTTTTCTTCCTTTCTCCCCCACATGATCTCTGTCTTCTTTTCCTTCTCTCTTATCTCCTGCCTCATCCAATTACCTTTTCTTCTACTTGGCTTCTTTTAAGATTTCTCATCTTCTCCACTTCTCCTTTTATCCATTTTCTCATCATTCCTCTCTTTTTGTCATCTATAGTCATCTCTTCGTTCCTTCTCTTCCTCCTTTACACATTAACTTACTCTTCTCATTCTTTCTGCATCTCTAATCTGCCTCCTTCTCCTACTTGCTTCTCCTCCCTTCCTTCCTTCTACCTACTCTATTTTCTTAAACTAGGGAAAGGATATTTAAAATCTCAGCATCTAGAAGAGTTTAAATACTAATGGCATGTACATCAAAAGAACTAAAGAACCATTTCTGCATCTATGGACTTCTATTTAGGTTATTATTGAGATAACAGGAAATATATAATCAAAGTGTTAGTGCGTATACTTATACATGAATATATACATACACACACACACACACACACACACACACACACACACACACACACATATATATATATATATATATATATATATATTTACTTTGTTTTGTTTTTTGGAATCAATTGGTGCTATGACTTGCTCCGGTTCACAAAGCTAGTAAGAATTTAAGACCAGATTCAAACTCAGACCCTTTGGAGCAATTTTAGGTGGAGAAGTTTCATGTATGACAAGCATAAAACTGGAGCAACAAAAAAAAGAAGAAAAAAGAAAAGAAAACTCAATTGTGCTGTCATTCTAATGACAAAACTAAAAACAATTTTTATTTTCTGCCTCTGCTAAAAATGCAGCCAGTTAACCAAATTGAATAGTTTTAATAATAAACATCACTATAATATGAATAAGACCATCATTTTGTCCATTTGACCCTAGACTGCTTTGCTCTTGACCTTATAACTATAAATTTCCTTTTATAGGACAACTTTGTCTGAGTGAGTCTGTCTTTACATGTTTTTTTTTTTATCATTTTTGACATAATTGCTGTACATGCAGACTTATGGAAATAAACTTTGATTGACCTGTGGATATATTATTCTCTTGTATCATACTGGTACAGTGAATAGAACACTGACTTTGTAGTCAGAAAAATTGGTGTTTGAATCTGGCCTGTGACATTAAACTCTTACTAGCTGTGTGATCTTAGGTAAGTTACTTAACTCAGATTGCCTCACTTCTGGGGTCATCTTCAGTTGTCCTGATTCATATCTGATCACTGGACCCATATGATTGCAGAGGAGAAACTGAGGCTGTGACTTTGCACAGCACCCCCTTGCTCAAATCCAATTTAAGTACTTGTCATAACATTATCTCCTTGATGTGCTAGTCTTTACTGAGATTGAAGGACAAACATCATCATCATCATCATCATCATCAATCATCATCATCATCTTTTCAGTTCATTCTACTAGTGGTTGGAATGAAGCTAAGGGAGTAGATAGAGAATTCTCAACTCACCAAGGAAGCCACATTAGGGATGTGGAGAAGGAAGATGACATTAAAAACAAGTTGTTTTTTTTTTTAACTGATCATATAGCGTAGTCAAATTGTGCTTTTTTTCCTTGCTTACACAGTATAGCTATAGTGAGTGAATCTACTCACACAACCTTGACCTCCATTCAAGTTCCCTTTGTGTCTCACTTGGACTATTGCAGTAACCTCTTAATTGTTTTCCCTAACTTTACTCCTTTTCATTCTAATTCATCCTTTGCATAGCTGCCAGAGCAATTTTCTTTAAGTGAAGATATAAATATGCTGCTAACTACTCAATACACTTCCTTGGCTTTGTTTAACTGTTACAGTTATTCCCACCTTGACCTCAATGTACATTTTTTAGCCTCAATATTCATTATTATCCTTTCTATATTCATTATTGTCTCATTTCAGTCACATCTGACTCTTCATGACAACATTTAGAGTTTTCTTGTCAAAGATACTAGATACTTGCCATGCCTTTTTTTCCAGTTCATTTTAATAATATTTGTCCTTGATTTTTGAAAAAAAGACCACAGCATCAGGGTAGTGATGCTGTGACAAACACATGAATTGGATTTTAGTGGGGACTGCTATGCTAAGAAGTCATTATTTTTAGTTTCTCCTTCAAAGTCATCTGAATCCAGTGACTGTAGCCATGAATGGCAGGTAATCAGGATTAAACAACTTACCCAAAGTCACACAGCTAGTACATGTCAGAAGCTGGATTTGAACTCCCATACTCCTGATTCCAAAGCCAGTCTTTATCCACTGAGTCATCTAGCTGCCCCTTTTACAAGTGAGGAAACTGAGGCCATTAGGGTCACATGTGCCTAGGGTCACACATGGTTAATTATCTGAACCTAGATATTAACTCAAGAATCTGAGACTTTCTGACTTTAGGCATGGTACTCTCTTCACTGTTCCCTTTTTTGACCTCTCTATACTCTACAGACTAAGCAAACTGACCCTTCTTTTTCCTCAAATGACATTTCATTTTCTCTGCATCATTAATATGCCTATTTTCAGTTGGAAAAGGGTGGGGTTTAGCTTAAATCAAGGGTTCTTAAATATTTTTATGGGTCATAAGATCCCTATAGCAGGTTAGTGAAACCTCTGTAAACCCTTCCAGAATAATGTTTGTTGTATATATTAATAATTTAATTATATGAATACTTTCAGTTAGAGGTAAATAAAAGTAAAGATGACTTTTTTGCCCCTTCAAAGTTCATGGAAACCTTGTGAGTGATGAACAACAGACTGAGAAACACTAGATTAAATAATTATCCCATATCATACTTAAAGTAAGCAACAAGAACCTACACCTTGACTCTTTAACAAAAATGTATCTCCATTATGCACTAAAAATAACTGATCTGAGTATCTCTTTTGAATCAATCAATAAGTTTCAGATCATGTGTGAAAAATTTTTACTCATTTCAAAATGTTTAAAAGTGACTGAATACATGTTTAATAGTGATGTTGCACAGGAAGATTGTATGGATTACTTAAAGGACTTGCATCCTCTGGAACTTATATTAAATTCAGCAAGCTACTGGGAATTGCTCATTGGAAATGTCTAGAATCATCAAGAAAATTTCCTGGCCATTAAGGAGGGTAGGGAGGAACCCTATCCTCATTCATGCCCTTGATGTTGATATCCCTTCATGCTTTCTCTCTACTCCCACATACATAGATACATTTATATATACCTACACATATCGATATATACCCAATACACATTCATCTCTCTATATAACACATATATGCACACATACATATGCATATACACACATATATATCTTCTTTAAGGAGGACCACATGAATATTGTTGGACTAGAATATTTGACCTTTTTGTCTGTCAGAAATAATTGAATGATATCAGTGTTTGCATCAGGAACCATGGACTGATGAAATGTGACAAAAAACGGCATATTTAAGGTGCTACAAAGAATGAAACTAACAACAAAAAATGCCAGCAAAAGAAACTCCAAGAGCTCTGACTTAGCCCATTGCCAAATGTTTTATCTAAACTTGAATGTAATTTGCCCAGAATTCTGTGTATAGTAGTGGTAGACTGCATCATGAATTTGAATGGATGAGAAATGGGTGTTTTTTGCCAATAAAACCAATATAGCAAATATCTATTTCTAAAGTCAAATTACATCTAGATAATTATTACAATATATTTATTGTGGGGAACATACTGATGAGGACTCATGAACAACAAAATTATAATAAAGAATCATTAGTAATATTTGTTCACATTTATAATACCCTTTAAAGTTTATATACAGTATTCATTTGATTTCCCATAAGAGTCCTTGAGGTGCTATTATTCTCCAAGTTTTATAAATAAACAGAGCTTTGGGAGCTTACCTTATTTGCATCATATCATGTTATATAAATGAAATGACTACAATTTGAACACAGATCTTCCTGAACACCAAATTTACTCTTAAGAAATAATATTAGAAATGGAACAGAAGAAAGTTTTAAAGTTTAAAATAAAAAAGTACATATTTGATAAGGAATGTTGTAATGGTTATCAGTACAATTGAAATGAGTTTTCCTTAATACATGAAACAATAGAATATAATTTGATTTTTGCTAATAAAGGTAAGTCTGAAATTTTTTTGTCATAGAATTTTAAGATATTATACAAGAAGTGACTTTAGAGATCATATATTATAATAATCCGATTTAAAGAGGAGAAAATGAAAGCCTAGAAGGGTAATATTGTGCCCATCATCAAAAGAAGAAAGAAAAACACCTGAAATTTTTTAACTAAGACCTACTGTTTACAGATTAAACTATGCTGCATTTTTCATATTTGTATGATGTGGCATTATTAATTGGAAATCTTTTTATAGATAAACAAGGTCATATATATATATATATATATATATATATATATATATGTTTATGCTATTATTTGGTACCTATACACACACACATGTATATCTATATCTATATCTATCTATCTATCTATCTATCTATCTATCTATATATATATATATGACAATAACTTTCCTAAAACCAAGATGCTTCTCTCAGAATTTCTATTGCAATACTTTAGAAAAAGCCAAAAGTAGAATTTTTTACTGAAAGTCTCTCTCATCAGTCTTGTAGTCCTAGTACCAATATTTTTTTTGTAGACCTATTTTATTTTACAATTTCTAATTCTCTTTGACAATCTCTGAGACAATTACTGCTCTCTGCCAAAACATATAGACTTGATACCTTCTCCCTAAGGCATACATAATACTGTCAACCTTCCCAAATTTGTTTCCATTGGAAGAGAAAACTTCTGGAGAAAATGCTTTTATTCAGTACTTTATCATTTTAGGTAAGTAAAGACTTACTTTTATTTCTGAAAAAGAGTGTGCTCTACTTTTTTAAAAGGTTCCAGATAATAGTATTATTCTTATGATAATAGAATAAAAACTTGATATTCTCATTTAATGAAGATCTAAGTGTCTTAAGTTCAATTAGCAGTTGAAGTTTTATCATATCACTTTTTCTCAAATTGGGGGTTAGTTACAATAGTTCCATAGGGAATCCAATGGAAGGTTGAGAGGAAGTATGGAGATAGGATGTTCAGGGTTTAGGATAATTATTTGATATAAAGTTCTCAATCTGTGATCTCTTTAAATGAACTAACTGGATTCCTCCCCCCTTAACGGTTTCAATATGCAATGCTTCCTTCCTAACTTCTAAAGATAAATGCCCACCTATACAGTATTAAACTATAAAAATTAATCCAGTCATTTCCTGCAGAAAAGAATATTGTGATGGGGGATAAAATATTGAAAAATAGTTGACTGAAATAAAATAATCTTTGAAATGAAAAACAATATATATAACACAATCAATATATTTTAGTTTTCTAAATGATTTTCTTGATTATATAAAGCAGGCCTTCTCTTCTAGAAGTTCTATTTCCTAATTTAAAAACCTAACTTTGATAGTTTGGAAAGCTAGAGTTAGCTCTAGCTGTCCTTTCTAAAGACAAAAATTTAAATGGGAGTACCAGAAAAGAAAATGACTACTTATACTCTCCAGTGACTGGTAATAGTGATGAATGAAATAATATCTGACAGTTTAAATTTAATTCACATGTCACTGTTTTGTCTTAATAGAGCAAAATCATCCTAGGTTGAGTACTTAATTTACTATCAGCAATAAGAGTTGTGTAATGAAAGCGGGAGTCACTCACTAGTTGAGTGTAGAGGGTAGAGCAATTAGGACTGCTCATAACAATTCAAATTAGATTTTAGCAGTTCTAGGAGTTGCTAATTTAGACAAGTATAAGCTTGCAAAGTTCTATGGCTCCCACATATCAACTGGAGCCTGAAATAATTTTCATAATCTAGTGCATTTGTTTCTTGATGTTTCCCTGACATTTCAGAGTAGTCAATTTGGAACCAAGAATTCTCATATTAGATTCAAAGCTCCAAGGCTTTTATCATTTTTTAATATACATAAATAAGACTTCTTCTTACCAAGTTCACTTTTTTTTAAACACAGTAAAATGGACAAAGTGGAAACATCCAATTAATGTACTTAAAAAAATTAAAAAGTAGTCCTCTTTGGATACTATAGGGAGAATGTTTGGGTTAAGGACTAAGTGAAAGGCTGAGTATATTTATTAGACTTTATTACCAAATTCTTTACTGAGATCAAAATAATCACACTTTCATGGTTTTTCCTAATATTTTCTTCTTTCACCATTATGTCCTTATACCCAAGAAATGAACTTGCTTTCTTTAGAAGAAAGCACTCCTATTTTGTTGGAGTGCAGCCTCTGCTAACTCCATGCTATAGGAAAATAAATAATGACTTAAGTCAGAGACTCTTTTCTAAATAGCAAAAATTTTACAGTACTTCATAGGATAATAGTTGAACTTACAATTCTCAGATATCAAGAAAAATCTATGAGGACAAATAATTGTTATTAATTAAGAATTTAAAAAAGAATTAGCTTTCTCATATTATGTGTATACACTCAAATAATTTTATATATTTGTGCATACACTAAATATTATTTTATTCATTCAAAAAGTATATATACTTGATAATGAATTCAAATGTAAGTTCTTTGGAAAGATCTCTCCTGACTCTTTCCACCTCTGTTCCTGGAATCTTCAATATATGAACAAGAATCTTTGATCAGGTGAATAGAAATATGATCTTGGAATCAAAAGACCTGGATTTGAATAGCAGCTCTGACCTCTAGCTTTGTAACTTTTAATATGTCATTTACCAAATGAATCACTGAACTTCAGTGTCCTCATGTAAAATGGGATGGTAACGCTTGTACCTAGTTCATGGAATTATTGTGCTAAAAGTGATTGTTATGAAAGGCAAGCTAAAAGCATTCTACTACAGTAGGTTTGTAGTATAATAGAAAGACTGAAATTTAGAGTCAGAATACAGGGCTTCAACTGTTCCCTATTTCAATTACCTTTGAATGTTTCTGTGCCAGTCACCATTGTGACCATTTTTGAAGAGGTTAGATTAGATGAAATCTAAGTTTCTTCTAGCTCTAAATCTATTGTCCCATAATATATATTAAAAAATCAGATTTAATAACAAAGAAGAACAAATTGACAACAGTATGAAGGATGGCTTGAAAGTTAATAGAATGGGGGTAGGATTAGAAAGGTCTTGTAATCATCTTCACTACTACATCAGGTCCTGGACTTTGATGATAGAAATGCAAAAAAATGAATAAGAAACATATTTGGTCAGAAGAAATATTTGGTCAGAAGAAATGGGAGTCCATAGAAATATTCCTAGAAGGAAAAGACCCTAATTCAGAGAGACCTAGAATCTCTGAGGAGAATATGATCTGGTCTCCAGCACAGAAAGACTTCCTTGAAGAAATCTGAAAGCTGTTTAAAAATCAATTGGAAGATCTGGGAGAGACAATTAACAAAGTGAAACAAGAAAACAAATCATTGGAAAATACTATTGTACACATGCAAAAAGAAAAATAATTCAAAACACTCAATTGGTCAAATGGAAAACTCTTTAAAAAATAGAATCGACCAATTGGAAAAGGAGTTGCAAAAGGTAAATGTAGAAAATTCTTATCTATAAAAGAAGAATGGGGCAGCTAAGTGGCGTAGTGGATAAAGCACTGGCCCTGGAGTCAGGAGTACCTGGGTTCAAATCCGGTCTCAGACACTTAATAATTACCTAGCTGTGTGGCCTTGGACAAGCCACTTAACCCCATTTGCCTTGCAAAAATCCTAAAAAAAAAGGAGAATGGAGTCTGTGGAAACTAATGACTTCAGGAGACAGTAAGAGCCTGTTAACAAAAAATAAAAAAAAAATAAAAAAAAAATAGAGGAAATACCTCATCAACAAAATCACTGACCTCAAGAACCTATGGAGAAGGGATAACCTGAGAATTATTGGTCTTCCTAAAAACATTGAAGATGAAAAAAGCCTGGACTTAATATTACAGAATTTAGTGATTCAAAACTGCCCTGATATCATGGAACCAGAGGGCAAATTATTATTGAAAGAATATATCGATACCCTACAGAAAGAGATCCTAAAATGAAAACACCAAGGGATGTTGTGGCTAAACTACAGAATTATCAGATAAAAGAGAAAATCCTGCAAGCAGCCAGAAAGAAACAATTTAGATACCAAGAAGCCACAGTAAGGATTACACAGGACCTAGCTGCATCAATATTAAGGGATCTAAAAGCCTGGAATGAGATATTTCAAAGAGCAAGGGAGCTTTGAATACAACCAAAAATCCAATAGCCAGCAAAACTGAGCCTTCCCTTCCAGGGAACTTATGGACATTTAACGAAATGGGAGACTTCCAATTTTTCCTGATGAAAAGACGGGAGCTTAATAGAATATTTGGAAATCAAACAGGAGGTTTGAGAGACACATAAAAAGGCAAAAAAGGGGGAGGTAAAAGAAATAAACTGCTATCTAAAAAGATGAAACTGTCTATATACCTACTTGGGAGAAAGAGTCTCATATGTCCTGAGAATTGTAACTCTACTAGAAAGAATATACTTAGCAAGAAGTGATAGACACTCATGACTTTTCTGTGATACAGAAAGAATGATTTAAAAATAACACCTCCTTAAAAAGGGGGAAGTAAGGAGATGGCAAGAGGGAGGAGATTGAATGGGGTAAATCTTAGCACATTAAGAAGTACAAAAGACATATTGTAACAGAGGGGAAGAAGGGAGGAGCTGAGAACCACCTGAATTTTCCTCTCATCAGACCTGGCTTAAAATTAACTTACACAAACACTTAGTTAAGTTAAGAAACTTGTCTTACCTTTCAAGTATTTAAAGGGGGTAAAAAGGGAGCGAGGAGATGAGGATGGAGAGAAAAAGGGGAGCTAACAGAAGGAAGGGAGGGAAGAAGGGGCAAAGGGAAAGGGGGGAAAGGGAGGGGGGTTGTTGATATAGGAGGGCAAACACACTGAAAGTGGTGGTATTCAGTAGCAAAATACTGGGGAATATGGGTAAAGGGGAAAAAGGGGAAAAATAAAATAAGGAGTTATAATTTTCAATGTGAATGGGATGAACTCTCCCTTAAAATGTAAGTGAATAGAAGAATGGATTAAAAACCAGAATTGTACAAAATGCTGATTAGAAGAAACTCATTTGAAGCAGAGAGATACATATAGAGTAATGGTAAAAGGCTGGAGCAAAATATATTTTGCTTCAACTGAAGTGAAAAACAAAATGGGTAGCAATCTGTATCTCAGACAAAGCAGCTTCAAAAACAGATAGCATTAAAAGAGATAAGGAAGGAAACTGTATGCTCCTAAAAGTTACCATAAACAATAAAGAAATTTCAACACTAAATATGTATGCACCCAATGGGATAGCATCCAAACTTTTAGAGGAGAAGTTGAAAGAGCTACAGGAAGACATAGACAGCAAAACTCTACTAATGGGAGACCTCAAGCTCCCACTCTCAGATTTAGATAAATTTAACCTTAAAATAAACAAGCGGGAAGTTAAGGAGATAAATAGATCATTAGTAAACTTATATATGATAGACTTATGAAAGAAACTGTATGGGGATAGAAAGGAATATATGAATATACTTTTTTTTTCTGCAGTACATGGCAGTTACACAAAAACTGAACATGTACTAGGGCATAAAACTTAATGATCAAATGCAAAAAGGCAGAAATAGGATATACATCTTTCTCATATTAAAATGCAATAAAAATCATATGCAATATTGGACCAGAGAGATACTGACCCAAAACTAATTGGAAAATAAATAACCTCACTTTAAAAACTGAGTGGCTCAAACAACAAATTATAGAAACAATTAATTATTTCATTCTAGATAATGACAATAATGAAACAAACAACATAACAAAACCTGTCGGATTCACTCAAGGCAGCTGTAAGAGTATATATTATATCTTTAAATGTTTATATGAATGAATTAGAGAAAGTGGAAATCAATGAACTAAATATGTAACTAAAATTAGAGAAAGAACAAATTAAAAACACCCAATTAAATTGCAAATTAGAAATTCTAAAAATTAATGGAGAAATTAATAAAATTGAAAGCAAGAAAACTAATGAACTTATAAATAAAGCCAAGAGTTGGTTTTATGAAAAAAAAACTAATAAAATTGATAAACCTCTGGTCAATTTGCTTAAAAAAGAAATGAGGAAACCAAATTTGCTAGTATCATAAATGAAAAAGGTGAACTCACCACCAATGAGGAGGATATTAATGTAAGAATTCAGGAATTATTTTGCCCAACTCCATGCCGATAATGTTGACAATCTAAGTGAAATGGACAAATATTTACAAAAATATAAGTTACCTAGGTTAAATGAAGAGGAGAATAAATACCTAAACAACCCTATCTCAGAAAAAGAAATTCAACAAGCTATTATTGAACTCCCTATGAAAAAATCTCCAGGACCTAATGGGTTCACAAGTGAATTCTAACAAAATTTTAAGGAATAATTGTTTCCAATTCTATATAAACTCTTTGGAAAAATAGGTGAATTCAGAACTCTGCCTAACTCTTTCTATGACACTAGTATGGTGCTGATAACTAAACCAGGAAGACTTAAAATAGAGAAAGAAAATTATAGACCTATCTCCCTGATTAATATACATGCTAAAATCTTAAATAAAATCTTTAGCAAAATGATTACAAGTTGTAACTAGGATAATAAAGGATTTATTCTAGGTATGCAGGGTTGGTTCAATATTAGGAATACTGTTAGTATAATTAATTATTTCAATAACAAACCCATCAGAAATCATATGATTATATCAATAGATTCTGAAAAAGTTTTTGATTAAAATACATCAACAATTCCTACTAATAACACTAGAGAGGGTAGGAATAAATTGTTTGTTCCTTAGAATAATAAGCAGTATCCCTCTGAGACCATCAACAAGCATTATATGTAATGGGAATAGTCTAGAAGCATTCTCAATAAAATCTAGGTGAAACAAGGAAGCCCTTTATCACCACTACTATTCAATATCCTATTAGAAATGTTAGTCTCAGCAATAAGAGAAGAAAATTAAATTGAAGGAATTAGAATTGGAAAGGAAGAGACAAAGCTCTCACTCTTTGCAGATGACATGATGGTATACCTAGAGAATCCCAAGAAATTATTTAAAAAAACTACTAGAAATAATTAGCAGCTTTAGCAAAGTTGTAGGATATAAAATCAACCCTCATAAATCCTCAACATTTATATATATATATATATATATATATATATATGTATGTATGTATGTATACATGTGCATACAGCAGAAAGAACTAGAAAGAGAAATCCCTTTCAAAATAACCTCAGAAAAGATAAAATACCTGAGAGTCTGTATGCCAAGGCAGACTCAAAAACTTTTTGAAAATAATTACAAAACACTTCTCACACAAATAAAATCAGATTTAAATAACTGGTCAAACATCATCTGCTCATGGATAGGTAGAGTTAATATAATAAAAATGACAATTCTATCCAAACTAACCTACCTGTTTAGTGCCCTACCAATCAAAATTCCAAAAAAAAAATTACTTTAATGAGCTAGCAAAGGTTGCAAGTAAATTCATATGGAGAAATATAAAGTAAAGAGTTTAATTTCAAAAAGTGCAAAAGAAGGTGGCTTAGCCTTACCAGATCAAAAATTATATTATAAAGCAAAACTGGCTGGTATTATTAAAGAAATTGAATGGTTGATCAGTTGAATAGACTAGATGCAATAGCAGAAAATGATTATAGTAATCCACTGCTTGATAAACCCAAAGAGTCCAGCTATTGGAATAAAAACTCTCTTCGATAAAAACTGTTGGCAAATTTGGAAGTTAGTATGGAAGAAACTTATATTAGAACCAACACCTCACAGCCTATACCAAGAAAAGATCCAAATGGATGCAGGATTTAGAGATAAAAACAATATTAGAAGCAAGTTTGAAGGTTAAGGAATAGTTTACCTGTCAGATCTATGGAAATGGAATCAGTTTATGAACAAGGAAGAGATGGAGAACATCATTAAAAACAAACTAGACTGTTTTGATTACATTAAATTAAAAAGCTTTTGCACAGATAAAACCACTCTAACCAAGACCAAAAAAAAAATGTAGTAAATTGGGAAACAATCTTTAAAGCTAGTATTTCTGACAAAGGACTCATTTCTAAAGTATTCAGAAAACTGAATCAATTTAAAAAAAAGCCATTCCCCACTTGAAAAATGATCAAAGGATATGCAAAGCAAATTTATAGATGAAGAAAACAAAGCAATCCATAGTCATATGAAAAATTGCTCTAAATCATTACTTAACAGAGAAATGCAAATTGAAGAATCTCTGAGATACCACCTCATACCTCCGAGAATGGCCAATATGGCCAGAAAAGACTATGTTCAATGTTGGAAGTGATGTGTAAAATCTGGGACACTAATACATTGTTGTTAGAGCTGTGAACTCATCCAACCTTTCTGGAGAGAAATTTGGAATTACACCCAAAGTGCCACAAAAATGTGTATACTCTTTGTAAATACCACTACTGAGGCTATATGCTGAAGAGATGAAGCAAAAGGGTAAAAACATCACTTGTACAAAAATATTCATAGCAGCCCTGTTTGTCATGTCAAAGAATTGGAAATTGGGTAAATGTCCTTCATTTAGGGAATGGCTTAACAAACTGTGGTATATGTATTTCATGGAACACTATTGTTCTATTAGAAACCAGGTGAGATGGGAATTCAGGGAACCCTGGAAAGATTTGCATGAACTGATTCTGAGCAAGATGAGCAGAACCAGAAAGACCCACTACATCCTAAAAGCAACATGAGAGTGATGACCAACCTTGATGGACTTGCTCATTTCATCAGTGTAACAATCAAGAACAATTTTGGGGTATCTGCAATGGAGAATTACATCTATATCCAGAGAAAGAATAGTGGAGTTTGAACAAAGACCAAAAACTATTACCTTTAATTTAGGAAAAAAAATCCATTATCTTATTATGTAATTCTGCTATCTATTATATTATATTTTCTTCCTTAAAGATATGATTTCTTTCTCATCACATTCAACTTAGATCAATATACACCATAGAAACATTGTAAAGACTAACAGACTGCCTTCTGTGGAGGAGGGAGGGAAGGAAGATTGGGAGAAAATTTGTAAAACTCAAAATAAATGAAATCTTAAAAAAAAAGAAACATATTTGAGAGATACTGCAGATGTAAAGTTAATATGTAATGATGATTAATTGAACATTTGTGAAAAAAATATAAGATGAAATAAGAATTTTGCATATAGTTAATGTAAATGATAATTCTTTTAAATAAAATTGACAAATTAAAAGTGGGAAGAAGGAAAACTTGGCTTTGGGCATGTGGAAGTTTTTTTAGCTACAAATGCTGTATTTATTTATTTATTTATTAGGTTTTTGCAAGGCAAATGAGGTAAGTGGCTTGCCCAAGGCCACACAGCTAGGTAATTATTAAGTGTCTGAGACTGGATTTGAACCCAGGTACTCCTGACTCCAGGGCCAGTGCTTTATGCACTGTGCCACCTAGCTGCCCCTAAATGCTGTATTTAAATGAAGATTTTTGTTTAGCAAAAGGAGATACTGTTTGGTACTCAAGACAAGTGGAGTTTTCAATTTGGGGTTAAGTTATTTGCTGATGTTACCTGAAAACATGAGATTGAAAGCTTTTGTGAAATGACTGCATAGAAAGAGAAGATAAGAAATCCAAGAAAAAGAGGATATGATACAAAGGTGTAATAGTAGAAGGAGGAACAGCAAAGAATAAAAGAAAGAAATCATTCAAAAGGATGTGTAATAAATAGTTCATAATACAAAATATAGAATGAGTATTGAATATGGATATTTAGATTTATTGATTTAAAACTCACACAACTTCTTCAAGAACAATATGGGTAGAGTAATGGGAGAAGAAAGCAGCCTGTAAGACAATAAAGTGTTGTAGTATGTAATTATCTTTTGAAAGCAAAATTGTAGGATGTCTAAAGTAGGTCATAAGAGGTTCTTAAAATAAAAAAGGAAGACCAAAGGATCTATCCAATTATGTGTGAAGCCATGACTAGAGAGATCAAAAAAGGAAAGAAAATGGATGAAGGTCCTAAAGGAAGCAGAATAGAATCAAATTAAGAACACAAATTTATATTAGCAAGGATTAGCAACAACTTATTCTCCGAGAAATGAGGAAAGGATGAGTGTTTACTTAAAATCATCTAATATTTCTTCACCTTGATCAGAGAAGCTTCAGCAAACAGAATAGGTCTCATGGAATGATAGTTAATATAGAGTACAGAAGGAGACTATTGCTCTTGTTGAGAAAGAGAAAACAGATCCAAGAAAAAGAACTTTGTGGATAACAATAAGAGGAAAGTAATACCAAGGGGAGTCATTCCACAGTCAACTTAAAAAAATAGCAAAGTTTCCAAGAAATAGAAAACTCTAACAAGAATACCAACCTAATCATTCATGGAAGCTTTTAAAGTTTTTTTTAAGAACTAATACTGCATTCATCTCTAATAAGGAGAAGGAATTGAGAGAACTGAAAGTTAACTTTGTAAATTTAATTCTAAATTATTTACATATAATAACCTGTATTATGAATTACTCTCAGACACATTCTGTTTGCTGAAGCTTCTCTGTTTGGAGAAATGACTTACAGCAAATTCCAGGAAGCAACTCAGAAAAAGTTGGTAAATGGTTGGAATTTGACATTAGCAGATTTATGATGTAAAATTTAAATTTCTTTCCTAATTCAAGCTTTTGAAAAAGGAAAATGGGTAACTTATAGAATGGCAACCTGACTACTGTTTGTAAATCTTCCAATAAATTTTATATGACTACTTTTCTGTGACATTGTGGAGGACATGAGTTGAAAAAACAGAGCCCTGGTCCCTAGGGTCTTCACTCATACAGGGTCGACTTTATCTCAGAAACAGCAAATTGAAGAAGCATGGTTTTATTGAGGGACCAGACCTATTATTTCATTAATACAGAGAACTCTAAGTGTGAAAACATTTTCTACCAGTATAGATCTTCAATTTAGGTTCTTAAGGAACTCTCAGGAGATATTGAGAGATTGGATGTCTTTTCTTGAGTAATACAGCAATTGTTATAAATCAGGATTTCATATGCAGTCTTCCTGATTCCAAAACTGACTCTGTATCCACTCCACCATGTTATTTCAATTAAGCATTTACCAATCACCTAGTTGGCGCTTATTGTTGTAAAAGGGGACTACAATATGTCTGTAGGCAAAGAGCTTTGCCTTCCTATCTTAGCTCAGTCTCTGCTCATTTTATACATTTCTTTCCCTAGTATTCATATGAATGGAGACATAGAATATTTGCTCTTTTGCATTTTCCATGCAACAAAGTCCCTTACATTAGGCTGATTCAGAAACAGTTGACTTCATAAATTACTTCTAACTTCTTAAGCAATTTTATCATATTACCTAAAAGTCAAACTTAACATTAAATGGTAAGACAGGTTTACTTATAATGAGTTTCTGGAATTCAGCCAGTCTTTCTTTACTGAAGTAATGCTTACTGCTTCACAACTGCATGGGAGGAGGATGGATCGCAATGGGATACACCAACAGCTGTTATATGATAAACCAAAGTGGGGCAAATGAAGCAAGATGGGCAGAGGGAACTCTGATATACTGAAGCACAATTTCATATGATACAGCAGAGCCGTGGACAGCTGGGGAAAACAATAGCATCTGACAGGTCAACCTGGTGTTCTGTGATAAAAAAATGAGTTTGCTCTTTTGGAGCAAAGGTAGGGAAAAAATTTAAGTCTAATATGCTGAATTTCATACAGGGCTCAGTAGGAAAATGTGACTGCAGTTATGAACTGAAGGATGAGCATTTTGCATGTGCAGTTTAGAAATAATTCATTAGTCATATAATCCTATATCAGCAGCATCCTTGGAAACGTATTTATACCTATTTGACCATAGGTCCAATGGTACCTATGTAGAAACATGCCTATTTATAGATATGCTTATATGTCTATCAGTAAAACTGGTTTTATTGGAATCCCATTATTTTCTATTTCCCTGAATGTTAAGTAAGGTTAGATGTCATCTCTTTTCCAGCAGTTGTTTCTCTTCTTGTATTGTTATCTCACTGAAGCATAGATTGTGGTATTACAAACTAGGTATCCTAAAGGATACTTTTATCCATAAAAAAAGCAGATATTTAATAAAAAGAATAAATGAATGATGTCTAATCAGATTCCTCTTAGTGAGGATAATTAAGTAGAGACATGCAAAAGCAGTCTTACATTTTGAAAGAGAATTGATATTAATGAAAATGCCAGTTTAATATTGAAAAGCTAAGCAGAATAAACAAAATATTAAATTAGATAGCACCCATGAAACACTGAGGCCTTGAGAAATTACCTTTGGTAGTTATAAGGCAGAGGAGACTAATTGAACTACTAGTCCCTTGAATATGGACTTTTTCCTGCTTAACTGAATTCCAAATCAATGATCATGATATTAGTGACCCTAAGTAGTTCACTATTTGGGGAATGCCATTTAATATTAAAAAAAAAGAACATATAGACTATTCTCTCTTCAACAATGCAGTTATTGCATAGGAGCAGAGAATACAAATGTGCTATGTAATCTAAAAATAACCAAGTGGAGATCTTCACTCTGCACATCTGAAATATTTTTAAAGCACCCACCAAATGAATACTCCATTGTGATCAATAAACACAATATTTTCAATAAATAATGCTTGATTGTAATATATAGAAGACCTGTCACAATTCCTTAACAACTCATTGGAATGCTTTTACTTTTTTCTAACAGATCATTTTGATTACTCAGTTCACTCACTGATACTTACAAAATTACAAAATTAGTGTCTTCTAACATGCCACTTTCTAAATTGCATTTAATATACCTTATTTACATAACACAGTTCTCAAAAGTCTGTTTAGCAATAACTAATGAGTTTTTTAACGTCCCATAAAAAAGGTATAAAAAGCTAACTTAAGTCTGAAACAGTGTTTTGCTAACTCCATTTCAGTCTTCACAATTACATTGGCCTCTAAATTTCACTGTCTGTACCCAAGAGGGTAATGTGATTAGATAACAACTTAGTTCAATAAATGAGTTCAGAAGAACCTCAATGCCTTTTGATTCCATCCCATTTAAAACAGCCTGACCATTTGCAACTTTGCATTAGCACAAATTGGGCCAGCTGATGCTGTGGCCTGTTCTTTGTTAACACTGCTGACAAGAGAGGACTGAGCACTTTACTAAGCTTATTATTTAAGCTTATTCTTCTGCAGAGATATTAGTAAGAGCATCTTTGGGGGGTCTCTCATGGGAGGCTGATGCGGTTAAATGTAGTGATGATAAAATGAATGCAAAGGAAATATTCTGAGAAGAAAAAGGGAAGAGTGAAAGTGAGAAAGGAAGGGAGAAAGACAAGAAAACCATAACTTAATACCCTTTGGACAGTATATATCACCCTCATTTTCTTTTTGCAAAATTGACAGGTACAATATATGCCTGCAGCAGCAGTAACTTTTTTTTTTCAGAGTCTGACAGCAAGCAGCTCTTGCTCAGGGTAAGAAGCTGATGTAGATAGGAAAAAGTAGTGATGCTAAGATTGTGAGACATCTGGCATTGAACGGAAGGGACTAGTTTGATACTGGCAGATTGTTCCTTTTATTAAAAAAAACTGTATAGACTCTCTTCAACTCTTTGTTGTTAAAGCATAGGAACTCATTGTAGTGGCTATTCTCTGCCTAGAGGCAGTCTCAAAAAGCTTGTTCCAAGAAGACTGTTTGGGGAGGGAGAGGGGAGAGAGAGAGGGGAGAGAAATACACACAGAGGACAGAGAGAGAGAGAGAGAGAGAGAGAGAGAGAGAGAGAGAGAGACAGACAGACAGACAGACAGACAGAGACAGAGACAGAGACAGAGAGACAGAGACAGACACAGACACAGACACAGACACAGACAGACACAGAGAGACAGAGAGAGAGACAGACACACACAGAGTCTGAGAGAGAGAAAGTGAGAATCCCAACGTAATCACAAATATCATTTTTTCACTTTGTTTGCTCTTTTATGTTCTCACTTCATGCCACTAAAGGACTATTCCAATGGCATAAACAAGTCATAATGCTGGTTTCCCAAAGACTTTTCCCTTTGGAAGGTTTGTACCCAGGTGAAAATGTTTTAAATATAGGTCTGTTGTTAAATTTACCTTCTCTTAAATAAGAGTTCAGTGGAGGTGAAGGGTCAGTTTAGAAATGAAGTTTGACTACCAGGTCATTTTTTTGCTTTTGTTTTTTGTTTTTGTTTTTTGCCTTAAGAACTTAAGGAGTCTACAAAGACAAGGAGGAACATAGGGTCCATTAATTTCAAGAAACCAAGGATTTTTTTAAATGAAAGTCAAAGGACTTATGATGAAAAAAATATTTATCTCCAGAGTGAGTATTGATGAGTAGAAAGTACAACCCAAAGTATATATTTTTTCCACTATAATTATTTTTGAACATGACTATTATGGAAGTAAGTTTTACATCATTTTACACCTATAACTGTTAAGCTATTGCTTATCTTCTCAAAGGATAGGAAAAAATCTGAAGGGAAGGAACTTAGAACTCAATTTTTTAAAAAAAAATAAATTAAATGATAAAAATTTTAAAATATTAAAAATAAAAATGATGAAATATACCTTTTTATATTGAGTTAAATGCATTCAACAAAATTTTAGTCAAGACCAAAATATAACTGCACTTTACAGATTTTCATTTTCATCCATTTATAATATATATCTTCATGTCTTATCTATGTAGACTACTGACAGGCAGACCCATGTATGCCACTCTGTCTTTGTATAATTCAGGTTTTTCTTCACAGTCTTAACATCAGTTTGACTCTTTGACCCCTGTGTCTCTAAACAGAGCATATTATATCTTTCCAGAATTTTTTTTAAATTAAGGCATCTTTGAGAAAGGTATGGTGCATTGGTTTATTGAACATTGGTTCAATTTCCCATTTGACTGTCTGCATATATACACACAAATATGGCAACATGGCCAACTCTGCCATATCTATGAGGTCTATTATAAAGTATTTTGCTACAAAATAGAGAACATTACATTTGACTGCAAATATAGGGGTTAAAGTTCTGACTTCGCTATTAATAAGTTATGTGACTAGAAAAAAAATTAACTTGTCTAAGTCCCAGTATTCTTATATGTAAAATAAGGGAACTAAATAAAGTAACCTTGATGGTACTTTCTCTTTCTAAATTGTAGTAATTGAAATGCTGGTTCTAAGTAAATCTGTCTTCCCTTTTTCAGTGAAATGAATGGCAAGAGGTAGTCATAGACCTTAAATACTCAGTCTGACCACACTTTATTTTTTTCTAGCTCAAGTTTTTATATATAAATATAAAGGAAAAGAAGAAAAAAATAACTGGGAAGCAAAAATAGTGCATTGTCATATTAACAGAAAATGTTTAACTGAGATAGGTATTCTAGGAATCAAAACAGCATGTAAACTTTTACTTCCATCCTTGAACAATTTAATAAAAAAATTCATTACATTTTAAAATGTTTTGAATAGATTGCTTTGCATATAAATAAGATCATAATCATATCAATATTATATCCATTAAAGTCTATGGTTAATCAAAGTTCCTTATGGCATTAAAATTTTGCTATTTTAAATTAAAAGAATTTATTGTATTGAAATCAACAGTCAAGTCTGCAACAGCAAAAAATTAAGCATTTCAATATTCTATTTTTGTTGTAGACCCATGGAGTTAGTCTCTCTCTCTCTCTCTCTCTCTCTCTCTCTCTCTCTCTCTCTCTTTCTCTTTCTCTCATTCATACATAAAACATTTGAGACTCTAAATATACATTTTTCTGCATTGGCGGTTTTCAGGTTTCATTTTCACTGTATCTTAGCAGTGAAGGACAGAGAGTTTGAAAAGTTTTCCAAATGAGACTAGAGGGGCTCATTAGCCAGATTGAAATCTCTAAGACATTTATTATGAATCTTTCAGTTGGGAGGGAAAAAAAACCATACCATGTAAAATAAAACATGAATGATGACTGAGGACTAGACAAAAAGTTCAGTGATCAAATTTGATCTTTGTTACTATGATTAGGAAGATTATTTTATTTCTAAATTTCTACTGTTTGGAAAATTCTGTTTGCTTTATTAGTTCTCTTAGAAGTTCAATTCTTGGCTTTAAAGTAATTCTTTATAGGTTATATAGTGAAAAATAAGGAAAACATAATAAATGGCATCTCTAGTTTATCTATACTAGTAATTCTAATTTAAGTTATGAATAAGAAATGCAAAGTTCTTACTAATCTATTATTAAATTTGATCTTGGGAAAAGAATTCATTTCTTACAGGTATGATCCCCCTTCACATACACATCCTATTGCCTATTTACCATTACACCTTTCTTATTACTTTGCTTATACCTATATTATAAACTTAATATTCATTATTTTGTATTATAGTTATCCCCTTATTCATTAATGAACAAATATTTGGAATGTATCAAACACAATGATACAGATAGAGATATGGATAAAAATTCAAATCACTTAAGGAACTCAGATTTTGATAAAGAGAACAATAATATTTAAAAATAGGGATATACATGTTTCCTCAGGAGTAGATAGAATTTATAATTAAAAGAAAAATACAAATCATTGGAACAAGCAGGAAAAGTCTCTTTCAGATGAAAGCATTTGAGATATGTCTTGAAAGTAGCCAGAGATTTCAAAATGCAGAGATAAGAAAGGAGAGTAAACCTGCTTCTCCCCTATGCTATGAACTCTTTAAGGGCAGGAACTGTATCTTACCTAACCTACTTATACACATTTTACTAGATGACCAAGAACCTATGACAGAGGTCTTTGTCACTTGTAAGAAATGTTCTGACTTTCATTATTCTTATTTCAAATCGCCTAAATAATATTTAACAATATTTTCAAATTATTAGTTTTTCTCTAAGATTCAGTACTTAAAACTTTTTCTCATGCGCAAATACATAAATATCACTTTCATAGATATCATGATTAGACTTGAGTACTATTAAAAAGATGTGTATTACTAGAAACAATTTAATATGGCTTCTCAATTCTCCTCCATTAAATGAAGTAAGCATCAAGCAAAGAAAATACTGCTTTGTACCATTTTTACAAGACACTATCAATTTTCCATAGTTTACAAATTTGTTCTTTAATTATTAAAATATTTTATGGTGCGTACAATGAAAGACACAAATAAACATGTTTCTTCTGGTCTTGAATACTATAATGAGGGAGGAAGGGTTGGGAGTAAGGAGATAAAGAGAAAGTCTAGTATATTAGAATAAATTCTGATGATGGATAGAATCTTTAGCTTCTATCACTCCAAATACACCAACAGAATTGAGCATTTTAAATACAGGATCATTTCCCCCCTAAGGATTGGCTAATTGCAGAATTAATTTCAACTGAGTCACTAGCATCAGATTACTTGGGGGAAGAGGTAGGAATACCTGAATCAGGACTTTTGTTTAGGAAATGTAACAGATAAATAGATATTTTATTATTGTTCAAGACAAGGTTAGTAGTTACAAGGGGCAGAAAACTAAGATATGTCTTAGCAACAATGTGGGGTGTGCAGCAAGTTTCACTGACCTACAAGAAGCACATTAAGTTTTTATTTCTTCCAGTGTCAAGTAACAATGCAGTGTGGGTACAGATTGATAGGTTTTCTCCTCTATAGAAACACAGCTGAAATATCAGGAGGAATTTTTCCCTATATTTGTAAGCTAGGGAGAATGAAACATCCTTTAAAGATCTTAATGAAGATTAAAAAAAAGACTGCCCTGTTGAAGCTTTTTAAGGAATTGGAGGTTTTTTCTTCAGAAAGCAGACAAGAAATCAAAATCTTTTTTTTTTCTTATGGGAATACATAATTTTTCTGCCACACAAGAAAAATGAAAAAAAAAAAACAACCCATAACAACAGAAACAAAAAAGAGTTTGTGTGCTTAACACTTCCAAACTAAGAGAGCAAAATAGTCATATGTTGATCTGATCTGTGATTTAGATGAGGAAATTCCTTCTACCAATACAGTGGAGCACTTCTGCAACACATAGTCTTCAGGAGTTTGCTAAAATAATCAAAATCAGTTAACATAAATAGGTAACATAGAAAGACCTGATTTCAAATGTAGTCTCAGAAACTTAGCAGCTATTTGAATCTAGACAAGTCATTTAAATTTTATTTGCCTGTTTTCTCAACTCTAGAATAGGGCTAATAACAAAACCTGCCTTTCAAGGTTGTGAAGTTCAAATCAGAATATCTGTAATGTACTTAGTACAATGTCTGATAACAAAGTGTTGTGGAAATACTTAGTATCTCAGGGTCCCATAGATTTCAGTGAGGTTTGAATAGAAGTCTTCTAGACTCAAGCAACTTAGCATTGCTGATTCTACATTAGTTCACCTAACTTGAACAATTAGAAAACATGCTGTCCTCTAGATGGTGTAATTTCATTTAAAATATATTAATAATTCATTTTCTTTTAAATTACACTGTCCCAAAATTTACCCCAAACCCTACTGACAAAAAAGTATAGCTAACCAAAAGAAAATGGTCCAATGGTCTAACCTTAGGGAACAGCATATGCTTATTTGTGTATCAATAATCTTCATTTTCTCTACTGAGAAGAGGGAAGTTTTCATCTGAATGCAAGATTGACCATTGAATTTATTTGAATTCTGACTTTTCATTTTTCACCTGGCTGTATTATGTTGGGACTTCTCTGAGTTCTCGATTTATTCCCCAAGAAAATCATTATTAGGAAAAATCCCATTAATCTTACTATCCAATCCTTAACACCCTCTGCCTCTCTATTTGGATGGTAAAGTCATGAAAGTTAAACTAGTTTTTAAAGGAGGGACCTCAGCTGAGAACATCTCCTTTCTCACCTGGATGCACTACTTTGGGACTTTCTGACACCATGAGAACAGGGACCTTCCCAGCTCTGCTCTCTTTTCAATTTCCTTTTGTATGATGCCTACCCCAATTAAATTGTAAACTTTCTCTCTATTTCTCCCCTCTCCTCCCCGCCTCTCTCCTCCTCTCATTTCCTCTCTCTCTCTCTCTCTCTCTCTCTCTCTCTCTCTCTCTCTCTCTCTCTCTCTCTCTTCCCCTCTCCCTCTCCCTCTCCCTCTCCCTCCCTCCTTCTCTCTCTGTTTCTGTTTGTCTGCCTCTGTCTCTTTCTCTCCCTCCTCAGCACTTAACATAATTCTTGGTCAGTGGGAGATGTTTAAAAAAGGTTTACTGTCTGGACTAGCATCTTTTTATGCTGTTTTACTTTGCATTACTGCAGGGTGTATTTGTATATGTTTTCTAAACCTTCTATGGATATTTAATTCTATATAGTCATGAGTTGTCTTATTGATCTCCTTAGGGGCATGTTTCCAGTAGGGAGATGACTGGTTAAAAGTGCAAAGATAGTATATTACCTCTTTTGTATGACCCTGAGGCAGGTACGCAGTATTCAAGGATGAATGAAAAGATCTGCTTGACTGTAAAAGAAGATGTATGTTTGATAGTAAAGAAAAATAAAATTGTACAGTTCAGATATGACTAAACAATAGAATATTTTGGATACCAGGTTGGTGATTTTACACTTTATTCTAAATGCAAATTTGAGAGCGAGGGTAGCATGAAACAAATGTCATTTAAAAATTGATAACATAGTAGTATGTGGGATGGTTATGTAGATAATATGTTGACAAGAGACAGGGTGTGAATCAAGGCAATTATTGAAGATATTCTAGAATGATTACAATATTTAATAGAACACTTATGCAGTGTTTTAAGTTTTAAAACACCAAATGTATATCATCTCATTTGATATTCACAACCCTGTGAAGAAGGAGCTATTATCATCATTGCCATTTTACAAATGAAGGAAGAGAGCATGAAAGACAGCAAATGATATGCCTTCCTGAGATCAACATTCTACCTACAAAACCACCTATTGGCCTAGATTGTTATTATATGAGAAATGGGGAACTGGCATAAATGTTGGAGAAGTAGAGTCAGATTAGAGAAACATTTGGCAAGATCAAATGCTTTAATTTAGTAATACATAATATGGGCATAATGTGAAGAGCAAACTTTAGAGGTTACATCAAAAGTTTCTGCCAAGAACATGAGATCTATTTTGCATAAGGAAAAAAAAAAGGAGGACAAAAATCCACAATGGAATTTACATAAGGCACATAAGGAAAGGATATTGGAGAGTACAGGACTAGGGTAGCTGTGATGGAGAAACCATGGTAAGTTAACTTGGAATATGCTGAATTTAAATTAAAATAGAATGGAAATTTGATGGAAATATGGCACTGGAATCTAATAAGGAGATTTGGACTATAGTTCTATTTACAATATAAAATGGAACTGTGATTAAATAAAACCACTTTAAAATAGTCACTGTATTCACAAGGCAAGGTAATAATGTATTTTGGGGGTAATAACTTCCCTCTAACCTCTGAAGGTGACATTAAGTATAAATACAATAATTCTCATTATAGAGCAACAAGAAAGAATAGATAACATGGATTTTAGAAGATTGCAAATCTTAAACCCCATAAAAAAATTCAAGAACCACCATTTATACCTGAAGGTAGAAAATAGCCTTTTTTGTCCTTCGATTTCTACACAGTAATTCAACTAAATTCTCTCTGGACAGAACTGTTTTGTGAGTAATCCATCATTAAAAGGAAGTTTTCTGGTACTGTGGAAGGTGAGTCTTATTGTCTAAGGACAATGAGTTTTGAAGTAAATTCAATTTAATATTTGTCTAAAAGAGTTGAGATTTGTCATCACTGAACATATGCACTATTGTTAGAGACCTGGACTTGATTCACATTAGAAATTCTCAATTTCCTAATAGCATGGATTTTTCAAACATATGTAACTGAAATATGGTTCTATATCATTTTCTGGCTCTGAAATTTTGTAACAATTCATGAAAAAACCCAACTAAGTACAAAACCTATATTTCTCATTTCAAGATTGATTGGTATTTAGGACAGATTTCTACTTCATATAGATTAAGTCCATGTGGAACATTAAGTCTTCTACATTTTCACCTATAAAGAAATCAGCCTACCAAATAATGCTGAGGGTTTATGATATTATTCAACCATGAACAATCATTAAAAACCTCTGAAGTGTAATGCACCTAACCAGACACTAGATGTACAAAAACAAATATAATGATTAAAAACAGCCAATCCATGATCTCAAGGAATTTATATTTCACTACATTTCACTTAAAAAACTTTCCCAAAGATAAAAGGGGACAAATTCATGAAAAGAATAGAAAATAATTAGCTAATGTTCTCTGTTGCCACAAATTTGAGAAAAAATGAGATACTTGAGTGTTAGAATCTAATAAAGCCAAATATTTTAATATCATATACATTTTATTTCTTACACGTGAAGTATCACAAATTCACCAAGATTAAGTAAAAATATTTATTTGGGGAAAAGGGAGGAGAGGAATAAGGATTTAGGCATAACATCTACTATTGTGCCGATCCCTAAGTTTTACTTATTTCACTTGATACTCACTAGAGCCCAACAAGGTAGGTGTTTTTATTATGCCTACTTTATATTTAAGGAAATATGAAAGTGAAATTAATTAACTTTCCCAGTATCCCACAGCTGAAAGTGGCTAAGTCTAGATTTGAACTCAGGTCCTCCTGATTTTAGACTAAGTCCTATTTTTTCTATTGCCACCTAGTTTCTTCTTTAGATTGGGAAGTGTAATTACTTAGAATGACATTCCAGATGTATAGAATTTTCTTGGAATTCAATGAGTAATTTTTTTCTCTTGATATGTGACAAAGATACTATGTGATTACTTTTTTCTTGCAAAAAATAAAAGTTCATCTTGGTCCTTTTTATTGTTTAAATTAAAAATAAATAAGATGGCCAACATTATATTCACAGAACAAAAGAATCATAAAACTATATTGAATAGAGGGAAATGATTTAAATGCCTGATCTTCAAACTAGTTTAGAAAGAACCCACCAACTCATTTTAAAATTAAATTTTCAAAGTTATTGGCAAAATTGTGCTTGTTTCCTTCTTGCAGCTAATCAATGCCTGAATAGTTTTCTTATTTTTCCCAAATTTCTCTAAATATAGAAGACTGTGAGGCCAGAATACGAGCAGATACCTGTCTTTTGCAATTTCCAATCTCAGTACCCCTTCTAATTTTAATCTGCTATGAATGTTAAAAAGGTGGAGCAAGAGTATTGTGCCTTTGCCCATATTAGCAGAAGGACTAACAACTATCTTTTTTTTTAATCAATTCTGTTTGCCAACTCTAGGAGAACTTGAAGTATCAAAAGCTTTTTCAACATGTAAGACTTCTGTATGCTTTTCAGTTTCAGCATATACTTCAGCTACATATGAAACAGCAAATACTTCAGGTTAGTTGAAATGTACAAAATGAGGAAATGAGGTTGTTCTGATATCTGTTGAGGTAAGGTAATATTGTGAGTTTTAGATCTTCAGAATTCCTTGGGGAATAAACATGATGACCTGTATGTAGCCTGTGAAGACTGCGGTTTTGGAGGTACTGAAGGAGGATGGGAAGCAACTCCAGTCTATGTTGTCCTCTTGTGGCTATAAAGATTGTGTGTGTTTGTGTGTGTGTGTGTGTGTGTGTGTGTGTGTGTGTGTGTGAATGCATATGTTGCTACTTGTATGTTGCTACTGACTGCCATTAACTGGGTAAACTGTGTTGCCAGACATATAAAATGAAGAAAATGTTCAGATATATAATGATTTTTTTAACATTCAATTTTTCCTTTTATTAAAAAAATTCTTTATTCATTTTAAACATAGATAAAAAAGAAAAACCACATTTCCATGTACACAACAGAATATATGAGACAATTCAATATAAAATAATACATTTCTCTTTCAAGAAAAGCGATGAAATAAATACTAAATTGTTTTCAAAGATAGACAGTTTTTTCTAGATTTCCTTGTTCTGATATCTGTTGAGGTAAGGTAATATTGTGAGTTTTAGATCTTCAGAATTCCTTGGGGAATAAACATGATGACCTGTATGTAGCCTGTGAAGACTGCGGTTTTGGAGGTACTGAAGGAGGATGGGAAGCAACTCCAGTCTATGTTGTCCTCTTGTGGCTATAAAGATTGTGTGTGTTTGTGTGTGTGTGTGTGTGTGTGTGTGTGTGTGTGTGTGTGTGTGAATGCATATGTTGCTACTGACTGCCATTAACTGGGTAAACTGTGTTGCCAGACATATAAAATGAAGAAAATGTTCAGATATATAATGATTTTTTTAACATTCAATTTTTCCTTTTATTAAAAAAATTCTTTATTCATTTTAAACATAGATAAAAAAGAAAAACCACATTTCCATGTACACAACAGAATATATGAGACAATTCAATATAAAATAATACATTTCTCTTTCAAGAAAAGCGATGAAATAAATACTAAATTGTTTTCAAAGATAGACAGTTTTTTCTAGATTTCCTTTTGTTTCCTGATGTGTACTTTTTAATTTTATTTTCTTTTATATTTCCTTCCCCATCCATACCCTAGAGAGGGCTGCTTTAAATGCTAATATATAGACATATGCTTACTTATCTACAAACATATACACACATATATGTATATACATTTATGTAAGCAAATACTCTGTGGTACTTCAAATTTATAAAAATAAGATCATCTTTGATTAAAGGAATGGAACAAGTTACTTTCTTTTTATTAATATTTTATTTATTTTGAGTTTTACAATTTTTCCCCTAATCTTAATTCCCTCCCCCCATCCCCCACAGAAGTCAATTTGTCAATCTTTACGTTGCTTCCATGGTATATACATTGATCCAAATTGAATGTGATGAAAGAGACATCATACCCTTAAGGAAGAAACATAAAGTATAAGGGAGAGCAGGATAAAACAATAAGATATCAGGTTTATTTTCCTAAATTAAAGGTAATAATTATTGGACTTCTCTGGATAAAGATGATATTCTCCATTGCAGAGAGCCCTGAATTGTCTCTGATTGTTGCACTGAAGGATTAAGTGAGTCCATCAAGGTTGATCATCGCCCCTATGTTGCTGTTAGGGTGTGCAGTGTTTTTTGGTTCTGTTCATCTCACTCAGCATCAGTTCATGCAAATCCCACCAGGCTTCCCTGAATTCCCATCTCTCCTGGTTTCTCATAGAACAATAGTGTTCCATGACATACATATACCACAGTTTGCTAAGCCATTCCCCCACTGAAGGACATTTACTTGATTTCCAATTCTTTGCCACCAAAAACAGGGCTGCTATGAATATTTTTGATATTTTTACCCTTTGTCATCATCTTTTCAGTGTATAAACCCAGTAGTGGTATTTATGGATCAATGGGTATGCACATTTTTGTTGCCCTTTGGGAACAGTTCCAAATTTCTCTCCAGAAAGGTTGGATGAGTTCACAGCTCCACCAACAATGTAATACTGTCCTAGATTTCCCACAACCCTTCCAACAATTATCATTATCCTTTCTGGTCATATTGGCCAGTCTGAAAGGTGTCAGTTGGTACATCAGAGAAGCTTTAGTTTGAATTTCTCTAATAAGTAATGATTTAGAGCAATTTTTTATATGACTATGGAATGCTTTGATCTCCTCATCTGTAAATTGCCTTTGCATATCCTTTGACCATTTGTCATTGGGGAATGGCTTTTATTTTTTAAAATTATGACTCAGTTACCTGTATATTTTAGAAATGAGTCCTTTGTCTGAAAAATTAGTTGTAAAGTTTGAGTCCCAGTTAACTACATTTCTTTTGATCTTGGTTACAGTGGTTTTGTTTGTGCAAAAGCTTCTTAATTTAATGTAATTGAAATTATCTAGTTTGTTTTTAATGGTGTTCTCCATCTCTTGCTTACCTTTCCATAGATCTAACAGGTAAACTACTCCTTGATCTTCAAACTTGCTTATAATATTGTTTTTATATCTAACTCCTGTATCCATTTGGACTTATCTTGTTATAGGGTGTGAGGTGTTGGTCTAATATAAGTTTCTTCCATACTAACTCTCAACATTCCCAGCAGTTTTTATCAAAAAGAAAGTTTTTATCCCAATAGCTGGGCTCTTTGGGTTTATCAAACAGCAGATTACTATAATCATTTCCTGCTATTACACCTAGTCTATAACACTGGGCCACCATTTTATTTCTTAGCCAACCAGACATTTTGATGACTGATGCTTTATAATATAATTTTAGATAAGGTAGGGCTAAGCAACCTTCTTTTGAACTTTTTTTCATTAAATCCCTGGAAATTCTTGACTTTTTATTTCTCCATATGAATATACTTACAACTTTTTCTAACTCATTAAAGTAATATTTTGGAACTTCGAATGGTAGGGCACTAAGAAGGTAGTTTAGTTTTTGGTAGAATTGTCATTTTTTATTATATTAGCTCGAGCTATCCATGAGCAGTTGATGTTTGCCCAGTTATTTAAATCTAATTAATTTGCATGAGAAGTGTTTTAAAATTGTTTTAAAAAAGTTTCTGAGTTTGCCTTGGCAAATAGACTCCCAGGTATTTTATTTTGTCTCAGGTTACCTTGGAATTTCTCTTTCCAGCTCTTCCTGCTACATCTTGCTAGACAACTATAGAAAAGTTGAGGATTTATGAGGGTTTATTTTCTATCCTGCAACTTTGCTAAAGTTCTAATTGTTTCCAGTAGTTTTTGGATGATTTCTTTGGATTCTCTAGATATACAATTATGTTATCTTCAAAGAGTGAGAGTTTTGTCTATTCCTTCCCAATTCCAATTCCTTCAATTTCTTTTTCTTCTTTAATTGCTGAAGCTAACATTTCTAATATGATATTGAATAGTAGTGGTGATAATGGGCATCCTTGTTTCACCCTGTTCTTTTTGGGATTGCCTTTAACTGGGAATGATTCTAGTCTTTCCCCATTGAATATAATACTTGTTGATGGTTTCAGATAGATACTGCTTATTATTCTAAGGAAGAGCCCATTTATTTCTACACTCTCTAGTGTTTTTAGTAGGAATGGGTGCTATATTTTTTTCAAATCTTTTTCCAGAATCTATTGATATGATCATATAATTTGATAGGTTTGTTGTTGATTTAATTTATTATATACTAACAATTTACTTCATATTGAACCAACCCTGCACTCCTGGGATGACTCCTACTTGGTCAAAATGTATTATCCTTGGTAAGATTTTATTTAAGATTTTTGTATCTATATTCATCAGGGAGATAGGTCTATAATTTTCTTTCTCTGTCTTAACTCTTCCTGGTTTAGGTATCAGAACCATATTGGTTTCATAGAAAGAGTTAAGCAGAGTTCATTCTTCCCCTATTTTTCCAAAGAGTTTATATAGATTTGGAACCAATTGTTCCTTAAATGTTTAGTAGAATTCACTTGTGAATCCACCAGGCTCTGGAGATTTTTTCTTAGTGAGTTCAATGATGGCTTGTTGAATCTGAGATAGGGTTGTTTAGGTATTTAATCTCCTCTTCATTTAACCTGGGCAACTTATATTTTTGTAAATATTCATCCATTTCATTTAGATTGTCAGATTTATTGGCATAGAGTTGGGCAAAATTATTCTGAATTATTTCTTTAATTTCCTCCTCATTGGTGGTAAGTTTACCTTTTTCCATTTATGGTATTGGTGTTTTGATAAAAACAATTCTTGGTTTTATTTATTAACTCAATACTTTCTTTGCTTTAGATTATATTGATTTAATTTTTAGAATTTTTAATTTGTATTTAATTGGGGATTTTTAATTTGTTTTTCTCTAATTTTTTTAGTTGCATATTTAGTGCATTGATTTCCTCTTTCTCTAATTTATTCACATAAACATTTAAAGATATAATATATCCCCTGATAGTTGCTTCAAGTGAATCCTATAGGTTTTGGTATGTTGTTTCATTATTGTCATTATCTAGTATAAAATAATTAATTCTTTCTATAATTTGTTTTTTTTTTATCTACTCATTCTTTAAAATGAGGTTATTCAGTTTCTAATTAGTTCTAGGTCTGTATCTCCCTGGCTTAATATTGCCTATGATTTTTATTGCATTGTGATCTGAGAAAGATATATTCACTATTTCTGCCTTTCTGCAGTTGAGCATTAGGTTTTTATGGCCTGGTACATGGTCAATTTTTGTATAAGTTCCATGTACTGCAGAGAAAACATTATATTCCTTTCCATCCCCATTCAGTTTCCTCCATAAGTCTGTCATATCTAGTTTTTCTAATAATCTATTTCTTCCCTTAACTTCTTTCTTGTTTATTTTATGATTCAATTTACCTAGATCTGAGAGCAGGAGGTTGAGATCTCCCACTAGTAGAGTTTTGTTGCTGTCTATGTCTTCCTGGCATTCATTCTATATGAGTCATAGAAAATTATGAATATCCATAACTTCTAGCTAAGTACATTCTATCTAATAAAGATACAATTCTTGAGCATTATTAGAATTTTTCTCACAAGCAGGTTTATAGCCAATTTCAACCCATTAGATAGCAGTCTCATGGATAAGTCATGAGTGTCCATCACTTCTGGCTTGGTATATTCTCTCTCTTAGAGTTACAATTCTCAAGATTTATAAGTATCTTTTTCCCATGCTAGAATATAGCCAGTTTCATCTTATTGGATATCAGGTTTTTTTCCTTTACCCCCCCCCCTTTTTTACCTTTTCATGTGTCTCTTGAACCCCCTGTTTCATGGCCAAATTTTCTATTTTGCTCTGGTCTTTCCATCAGGAATTTTTGGAATTCTTCAACATTGTTAAATGTCCATCTTTTCCCTTGAAAAAGAAGACTCAGCTTTGTGGGATAGTGCATTCTTGGCTGCATTCCCTTGCACTTCAGAATGCCTCATTCCAGGCTCTTTGATCCCTTAATGTTGATTCAGCCAGGTCCTGCATAATCCTTACTGTGACTCCTTGATATTTAAATTGTTTCTTTCTGGTAGCTTGCAGGATTTTCTCTTTTTTTCTGACAGTTCTGGAATTTGGTCACAACATTCTTTGGTGTTTTTATTTTCATATCTCTTTCTGGAGGGGATCGATGTATCCTTTCAATAACACTTTTCCCTCTGGTTTCATGATATAAGGGCAATTTTCCATCACTAGATCCTGCATTATTAAGTCTAGGCTTTTTTTCTATTCAGTGTTTTCAAGAAGTTCAATAATTCTCAGGTTGCTCCTCCTTGATCTGCTCTCGATGTTATTGGTTTTGTTGATAAGGTATTTTACATTTTCTTCCATTTTTTTCTATTTTTTGGATTTTTTTTAACAGACTCTTGCTGTCTCATGAAGTCATTACTTTCCAGAGACTCCATTCTTTTTTAAGAGAGGAGTTTACTTCATTTACCTTTTGCAACTCTGTTTCCATTTGGTTAGTTCTATTTTTGAAAGAGTTTTGCATTTGTCCAATTGAGGTTTTGAGTCTTTTCTTTTTGCATTTTCCTAATTGAGGATATGAGAGAATTATTCTCATTTTATATTTGTCCAATTGTATTTTCCAGTGATTTGTTTTCTTGTTGCAAGGTGTTAATTGACTCTCCTAAATTTTCCAATTGATTTTCAAACTCCTTCCTTATTTCTTCAAGGATGTCTTTCTGTGCTGGAGACCAGATCATATTCTCCTCAGAGGTTCTAGGTCTCTCTGAGTTAGGGTCTTTTCCTTCCAAGAATTTTTCTGTGGATCCACCTTTCCAATAACCTTTCTTCATTTTGCTAAAACCTTGAGTTGGGAAGGGGTTGGTTCACAGAGGTTTGATGCTGTGATTCCTAGAGTAATTGCTCACTGAGTATAATTTCTACAGCTGGCCAGTGGTTGCTTTCTCTGGAGTATCTGTGACATTGATTGAGGCCTTCTCCCTTGGCCTGGAGGGAATGATTGAAGCTGTTAAATAAAATTGTCTTCAATCAATAGTGGGCTTTACCCTGGAGTCAGGTCATCCATTTCCCTATTGTCAGCTAAGTTGGTTCTTCTGTTCACTCACCTGTGCCTGGGGAAGAATTAGTCTGTAATTGCATTTGTTCTGGGAAGAGTCTTCAGTGGAAATGGAGACATGGACTAGGAGTTCCTTCTGATCAGAGGAGCCCAGGGATGATGCCCGCAGCTCTCCTGCACTGGAACTCTACCCCCAGTACTGTCAGCAAGGTCCAGATGGTCAGCACCAACATGAAAGCCTCTGCTCACTAGTTGACCCAAGCCCTTAATTTGGCCAGGCTCTAGCCCCACTGCTTATCAAGCAGGTCTGGTTCTTTGTCCTTCAGGCCCCTGGGTTCCAACCCTGCTGCTAATCAGGCTGATCTGGGGCTGATCTGCCCTCTGCACCCAGAATCACCCATGACTGAGGAAGAGAAATCCTGAGGTAGATGCTCTTTCTCCTGGCTTTTCTTTCTGTGTTTTGCTGATCAGATTTTTCTTAAGAGATTTGTTTCAAAACATAGATGGGGAAGATCAGGAGATTTTAGTATTGTGCCTGTCTTCTCTCCACCATCTTGGTCATAAGTGTTATATAGTGATTTTCAAAAGAGCTTCAGAAGAAATATTTCTATCATGTGAAAGCTATGATATCTACACCAAAAAAAAAGAAAAGTGAGTAGAATATGAAAGAAATTTGTTCTTTTAGGATGTTAGTCTTCTAATTATGAAGAGGGAAATAATAATATTTAATGATAATCTTATAATCATCAGGGAAAGAATACAAGGCTAAATAAATGGAAGAAAAAGATTATTTTATTTCCTATTAAATACTGTATACTTAATAAAGGTTTATCAGTTAGTTGATGTTAATACTTTCTTGAATTTCAACCTTATTGAATTGGTTATTCCTTCAAAAATAGTTGAATGAAAAAGGATTCATGCCATCTTTTTGTGCCCTTTCATGAATCAGTGTCTCAGGATGCTTTTCTCAGGCAAAGGTGGGATGAGAAAGGGTATTTAAGAACTTTCATAATAGTGAACACCAATAAAGAATACAGGGTATAAATTAATTTTCCCTGGTTCTCCTTCATAACTGACAGACATGCTATTCTTGTGAATATGCTTTACTCTACTTCAACTGCACAATTAATTGTTGATGACAGGCTATAAGTTACCAATGCCCATTATGCATTTCTTCAATTCATTTTTGGTGACTAGCAAACTGAATAATTTACAGTTTGTTCTATGAATTAAAGTTGATAAATTCAGAAACTAGACATCAATATGAACCTTGATAATTGGGGAAAATATGTCTCAGAAGGTGTCACATACAGAAGAAAGCAAAAACAAGAGTGCATTTTTATGAACAAAGAAGGAAATAAATGGATATAAAATAGTGAAAAATTAGCAAAGAGGAATCCATTCTTCAGACAGTTGCTTTTTTCTTAAAGATGTTATTTGAGTTTTACAATTTTTCCCCAATCTTAATTCCCTCCCCCCCCACACCCCATGGAAAGCAATCTGTCAGTCTTTACTTTGTTTCCATGTTGTACATTGATCCAAATTGAGTATGATGAGAGAGAAATCATATCCTTAAGGAAGAAACAAAAAGTATACGAAATAACAAGAACAGACAATAAGATATATTTTTTCCTAAGTTAAAGGGAATAGGGATGGCTAGGTGGCATAGTGGATAAAGCACTGGCCCTGGAGTCAGGAGTACCTGGGTTCAAATCCAGTCTCAGACAGTTAATAATTACCTAGCTGTGTGGCCATGGGCAAGCCACTTAACCCTGTTTGCCTTGCAAAAACCTAAAAAAAAATTAAAGTGAATAGTCCTTGAACTTTGTTAAAACTCTATGGTTCTTTATCTAGATACAGATGGTATTCTCCATTTAAGACAGTCCAAAATTGTCTCTGATTGTTGCACTGATGAAACAAGTAAGTCCATCAAGGTTGAACATCACCCCCACATTGCTGTGAGGGTGTACATTGTTTTTCTGGTTCTGCTCATCTTACTCAGCATCAATTCATGCAAAGCCATTTCCCAAATGAAGGACATTTACTTGATTTCCAATTCTTTGCCACCACAATCAGGGCTGCTATGAATATTTTTGAACAAGTGATGATTTTACCCTTTTTCATCATCTCTTCAGGGTATAGAAGCAGTAGTGGTATTGCTGGATCAAAGGGTATGCTCATTTTTGTTGCCCTTTGGGCATAGTTCCAAATTTCTCTCCAGAATCTTTGGATAAGTTCACAGCTCTACCAACAGTGTAACAGTGTCCCAAATTTCCCACAACCCTTACAACAATGATCATTATCCTTTCTGGTCATATTGGCCAGTCTGAGAAGTGTCAGGTGGTACCTCAGAGAACCTTTAATTTGCATTTCTCTAATAATTAATTATTTACAGCAATTTTTCATATGGCTATGGATTGCTTTGATCTCCTCATCTCTAAATTGCCTTTGTATATCCTTTGACCATTTGTCAATTGGAGAATGGATTTTTTTTTAAATATAACACAGTTCTCTGTATATTTTAGAAATGAGTCCTTTGTCAGAATCATTAGTTTTAAAGATTGTTTCCCAATTTACTACATTTCTTTTGATATAGGTTACAGTGGTTCTATCTGTGCAAATGCTTTTTAATTTAATGTAATAGAAATCATTTTGTTATTTTTTGGTAATGTTCTCCATCTCTTCCTTAGTCATAGACTGCTCCCCTTTCTATAGATCTGACAGGTAAACTAGTCCTTGATCTTCGAATTTGCTTATAGTATTGTTTTCCTGTCTAAATCCTGCATCCATTTGGCTCTTATCTTGGTAAAGTGTGTGAGGTGTTGGTCTAATCTAAGTTTCTTCCATACTAACTTCCAATTTTCCCAACAGTTTTCAGCAAAGAGAGAGTTTTTATCCCAATATCTGTACTCTTTTGGTTTATCAAACAGAAAATTAGTATAATCATTTCCTACTATTGCACTTAGTCTAGTTCACTGGACCACCACTGTATTTCTTAGCCAATACCAAACAGTTTTGATGACTGATGCTTTATAAAATAATTTTAGTTCAGGTAGGGCTGAGCTCCCCTTTTTTGCACTTTCTTTCATTAAATCCCTGGAAATTCTTTACTTTGTATTTCTCCATATGAATTTATTAACAACTTGTTCTAACTCATTAAAGTACATTTTTGGAATTTTGATTGGCAGGGTACTAAGCAGGTAGTTTATTTTTGGTAGAATTGTCATTTTTTATTATATTAGCTCTACCTATCCATGACAGTTGATATTTGCCCAGTTATTTAACTCTGATTTAATTTGTGTGAGAAGTGTTTTATCATTTTTTTCAAAATGTTTCTGAGTCTGTCTTGGCATATAAACTCCCAGGTATTTTACATTGTCTGATATTACTCTGAATGGGCTTTCTCTTTCTAGCTCTTCCTGCTGTGTCTTGCTAGACATCTATAGAAAAGTTGGGGATTTATGAGGGTTTATTTTATAACCTGCAACTTTCCTAAAACCGCTAATCATTTCTAGTAGTTTTTTGGATGATTTCTTGGGATTCTCTAGGTAAACCATTTTGTCATCTGCAGAGTGAGACTTTTGTCTCTTCCTTCCCAATTCTAATTCCTTCAATTTTTTAATTCTCTAATTACTGAAGCTAATATTTCTAATATGATATTGAATAGTAGTGGTGATAATGGGCACCCTTGCTTCAACCCTGTTCTTATTGGGAATGCCTCTATGTTCTCCCCATTGAATATAATCTGTGTTGATGGTTTCAGATAGATACTGCTAATTATTGTAACAGTCCATTTTTAATAGGAATTTTAATAGGAATTTGTGTTGTGTTTTGTCAAAAGCTTTTTTCAACATCTATTGATATGATCATATAATTTCTGATAGTTTTGTTGTTGATATAATTGAGTATACTAACAGTTTTCCTAATATTAAACCAACCTTGCATTTCTGGAATAAGTCCTACTTGACCATAATGTATTATCCTAGTGATAACTTGTTATAATCATTTTGCTAAGATTTTATTTAAGATTTTTGCATCTATATTCATCAGGGAGATAGGTTTATAATTTTCTTTCTCTGTCTTAATTCTTCCTGGTTTAGGCATTAGCACCATGTTGGTTTCACAGAAAGAGTTAGGCAGAGTTCCATTTTTACCTCTTTTTCCAAAGAGTTTATATAATATTGGATCCAATTGTTCCTTAAATGTTTGGTAGAATTCACTTGTGAATCCATCAGGCCCTGGAGATTTTTTTCTGAGTGAGTTCAATGATGGCTTGTTGAATTTCTTTTTTCTGAAATAGGGCTGTTTAAGTATTTAATCACCTTTTCATTTAACCTGGGCAGTTTACATTATTGTAAATATTCATCCATTTCACTTAGATTATTAAATTTATTGGCATAGATTTGGGCAAAATAATTTTGAATTATTATTTTAATTTACTCCTCACTGGTGGGGAGTTCACCTTTTTCATTTATGATACTAGCAATTTGGCTTTCTTCTTTCTTGTTTTAATCAAATTGACCAGGAGTTTATCAATTTTATAGTTTTTTTCATAAAACCAACTTTTGGTTTAATTATTACTTCAATAGTTTTTTGCTCTTGGTTTTATTAATTTCTCCTTTAATTTTTAGAATTTCTAATTTGGTATTTAATTAGGGATTTTTAGTTTGTTCTTTCTCTTTTTTTTGGTTTCATGTTTAGTTCATTGATTTCTTCTTTCTCTAACTTATTCATGCAAGCATTTAAAGATATAATATATCCACTGAGAGCCATTTTGAGTGAATCCCATAGGTTTTCATATGTTGTTTCATTATTGTCATTATCTAGGATAAAATGATTAATTTTTCTATAATTTGTTTTTTGATCCACTCATTTTTAAGATGAGTTTATTCATTTTCCAATTGGTTCTGGGTCTATATCTCTTTGGCCCAATATTGCATATTATTTTTATTGCATTGTGATCTGAGAAAGATTTATTCACTATTTCTGCCTTTCTTCAGTTGATCATTAGGTTTTTATGTCCTAGTACATGCTCAATTTTTGTATACATTCCATGTACTGCAGAGAAAATGAAATATTCCTTTCTATCCCCATTCAATTTCCTCTATAAGTCTGCCATATCAAGTTTTTCTAACAATCTAATTTCCTTGTATCTTCTTCTTTCTTTTTTGTTTTATGTTTTGATTTACCTAGATCTGAAAGCAGGAGTTTGAGGTCCCCCATTAGTAGAGTTTTGCTGTCTATGTCTTTCTGTAGTTCTTTCAGCTTCTCCTCTAAAAATGAGGTGCTATCCCATGGGGTGCATACATATTCAGTATTGAAATAATTTTATTGTCTTTGGTACCTTTTAGGAGGATAAAGTTTCCTTCCTTATCTCTTTTAAAGCTATCTATTTTTGCAGCTGCTTTGTCTGAGAAAAGGATTGCTATCCCTGCTTTTTTCATTTCAGCTGAAGCAAAATATATTTTGTTCAAACCTTTTACCTTTACTCTATATGTATCTCTCTTCTCCAAATGAGTTTCTTGTAAGCAGCATATTGTAGGATTCTGGTTTTTAATCCACTCTGCTATTCACTTATGTTTTAAGGGAGAGTTCATTCTAATCACATTCAATGTTATGGTTACTAATTCTTTATTGCTCTCCATGCTATCTTCTTTCTGTTTGTATTTTCACCCCTTCCCCCCTTATCTGTATTCCCCAGTATTTTTTCTGAATACCATCCCCTTCAGTTTGTTTACCCTCCTATATCACCCCTCCCCTTTCATTCCTATTTCCCTTTTTCTCTTTTCCCTTTCCTTCCTTTTGTTAGTTCCCCCTCCCCCTTTTCCCCCTCCCCCTTTCCCCTTCTAATACTTGAAAGGTTATAAGTTAACTATGTATGTGTGTAAGTTGACTTTAAGCCTAATCTGATGAGAAGATTCAGGTGTTTCTCATCTCCTCCCTTCTTCCCCTCTCTTACCATAGGTATTTTGTCCCTTTTCATGTAATGAGATTTACCCCATTCAATCTCCTCCCTCCTCCCATCTCCTTCCTGTCCCCCTTTATAAGGAGGTAGTGTTTTTAAAATCATTCTATCTGAAGCATAAAAAATTCTGAGTATCCGTTACTTCTAGCTAAGTACATTCTATCTAATAGAGTTTAAATTCTTGAGAGTTATTAGAGTCTTGCTCCCAAGTGGGGTTATAGCCACTTTCATCCCATTGCATAGCAGTCTCATGGATAGATCATGAATGTCCATCACTTCTGGTTAGATATATTCTCTCTGTTAGCATTACAGTTCTTAAGATTTATGAGAATCTTTTTCCCCATGCTGGGATATAGGCACTTTCAACTTATTGGATAGCATTTTTTTAACAGCCCCCCTCCTTTTTATACCTTTTCATGTCTTGAACCTTCTTTTTGACGTCCAAATTTTCCATTTAGCTCTGGTCTTTTCATTAGGAATTTTTGGAATTCTTCCAAATGTCCATCTTTTTCCTTGAAAGAGAAGGTTCAGCTTTGTGGGATAGTGCATTCTTGGCTGCATTCTGAGGTCCCCTGCTCTTTGAAATATCTCAGTTGAGGCCCTTTGATCCCTTAATGTTGATGGTCCTACGTAATCCTTACTGTGGCTCCTTGATATTTAAATTGTTTCTTTCTAGCTGCTTGTAGGATTTTCTCTTTTATCTGATAGTTCTGGAATTTGACAGAACATTCTTTGGTGTTTTCATTTTAGGATATTTTTCTGGAGGGCATCGATGCATTCTTTTTTTTTTTTTTGTTAAGAAACCAATGTTTATTTTCCATCCACATTTTTCCAACACTATTAGAGCATCTGGGTAAAACTTAGGACCACTTTGTGGTAGTTCCTACCCATTCAGTGGCCTGAGCAGTAGGAGCTGCAGACCAGTCATCAGTAGCCGGCTGAGCACTCCAATCTTCAGTAGGGAACTACTGAATGGGCACGGATGGCACCTGGATGCCCTCAGACCAATCAGCTACCTCTGGCTGAGCAGCAGTGAATTCTGGGGCAGGTGCACTCCACTCACCCTGAAATTCCTCCTTTGTCACTGCCTTCTCAGCTGCAGCCTGCTCTTCCTTTCCAATCTCCTCTGGATCTCTGTAGAAGTAAAGATCAGGCATGACCTCCCATGGGTGCTCATGGGAGATTGTACCACGCATCGGCATGACTTCTCAGGCCAGCATCCATCACATCAGACCCAGAGATTGTACCACGCATTGGCATGACTTCTCAGGCCAGCATCCATCACATCAGACCCACTGAGTGAGCTCCCTTGTTGTTACATGGAATGGCAATGTCCACATAGCGAAGTGGGGGGTCTGTGTTGCACAGTGCAATGGTTGGAAGGTTAACATATGATGCTTCAGTCAAAGGCTAATGATCTGCACGAGGATCAGTGACCATCAAGAGGTGAGGCTCCCTGAAAGCAGCCTGGATCTGGTTAGTGAAGGTGCCCGGGGTGAAGCGTCCAGCAATAGGTGTGGCGCCAGTGGCAGCAGCAAATTTCAGAACAGCTCTCTGGCCAGTGTTCCTGGATGAGATGACACTAACATCATCTGGATTTTCAATGGCAACAATAGCACGAGCTGCCAGCAGACGCTTTTCCCAATTTCTCTTCAAATTAATGATATAGATGCCATCACTCTTCCTTTTGTAGATATACTGTTCCATCTGGGAGTCCAAATTGGTTCCACCCAAATAGGTGCCCACAGCAAGGAATTTGAGGACATCCTCCTCCTTCATCTACAAGACATCCAGGGCTCCAGACATTGTGAAAGTTTCCCTTGAAAGTTATGACAGAAACCATGAACAACGCCATATGTACCCCCGTTCTGGGCAGAGCGGAAAAGTGATGGATTCTTTCAATAACTTCTTTGCTCTCTAGTTCCATGATATCAGGGCAATTTTCCATCACTAGATCCTGTAATATTAAGTTCAGGCTTATTTTTTTTCTCTTCAATGTTTTCAGGAACTCCAATAATTCTCAGGTTGCCCCTCCTCAACCTATTCTCGAAGTCAGGGGTTTTGCTGATGAGTTATTTTACATTTTCTTCTAGTTTTTGATTTTGTTTGACAGGATCTTGCTATCTCATGAAGTCATTAATTTCTGCAGACTCTCTTCTTTTTTTTTAGGGAGGAGTTTTCTTCATTAACCTTTTGCAACTCCTTTTCCAATTGGTCAATTCTACTTTTGAAAGAGTCTTCCATTTGACCAATTGAGTTTTGAGAGAATTATTTTCTTTTTGCATTTGCCCAATTGAGTATTTGAGAGAATTATTCTCATTTTGTATTTGTCCAATTGTATTTTCTAAGGATTTGTTTTCTTTTTGCAAGGTATTAATTGTCTCCTCCATATTTTCCACTTGATTTTTAAACTCCTTTATTTCTTCAAGGAAGTCTTTCTGTGCTGGAGACCAGATCATATTCTCCTCAGAGTTTCCAGATCTCTCTAAGTTAGGGTCTCTTCCTTCCAAGAATTTTTCTATGTATCCACCTTTCTGCTGACCTTTCTTCATTTTGCTAAAACCTTGAGTTGGGGAGTGGCTGGTTCACAGGGGTTTGGTGTTGGGATCCCTAGACCCTTTACTCTTTGAGTGCCATTTCTCTACCTGGCCAATAAGAGGTTCTGGTTGCTTTCTCTGGAGTATCTGTTAAATTGATTGAGGCCTTCTCCATTATCTTGAAGGGAGAGATTGAAGCTATTGAATACTTTTGCCTTCAATCAGTGGTGGGCTTCACCCTGGGGAGAGGTCATCCCTCTCCCTATTGTCAGCTGTGCTGGTTCTTCTGCTCACAAACTTGTACCTTAGGCAGAAGTAGTCTGTGATTGTGTTTGTTCTGGGAACTGGCCTCAGCCACAGTAGAGGTTTGGACTCAGAGTTCCTCAGACCTGAGGAGCCCAGGGATGGTGTCTGCAGCTCTCCTTCACCAGAACTCTCCCATCAGGCCTATCAGCAATCTCCAGAGGGTCAGTGCCAACACCAGTGCCTCTGCTCCCTAGTTGACTCAAGCCCCGCCACTGATCAAGCAGGTCCAGCTCTCAGACTCTTAGGCTCCCTGACTCCAATTCAACAGCTTATCTAACTGATCTGGAGCTGATATTCTCTGGGCCCGGACTCACCAGCTGGATCACCTGCTGGACTCACTCAAGGCTGCAGAAGACAAATCCTGAAGTAGATGTTCTTTCTCCTGGCTTTTCTTTCTGGCTTTTGTGGGTCAGATTTCTGTTAAGAGGTTTATTTCATATCATAGATGGGGAAAGATCAAGAGACTTTAGGACTGTGCCTGTCTTCTTTCTGCCATCTTGGCCAGAAGTTCCCAGACAGTTGTTAAAAATAATAATGTTCATAAATACATTTGGCCATGTTAATTCCCTATGTAGAAATTTTCAGGAGTTGCTCAGTATTTTTAACATAAAACACAAATTTTTAGGAATACATTCTATCTGCACTCTGCATTTTCAGATATTTCACATTATTCTCATTCAGATATGATACATTCTAGCCATATTGAACAGCTAGTAAGAATTCCTCAACTTGACAATCCATCTGCAATGCATACATTCCATCAACATCTCCTCGACTTATAACACACTTCCTTTTCAGAAAACTTCAAATCTCAGATCAAGGGCACTCTATCTTTTGTAGCTTTCACTGATTTCCATAGTTGTGTTTTTTTCTTCCCTTCATCTTCTGCATCTCTTCTTCTTATGTTCCACCCTTCCTTTCATTGCGCTATATTTATCTAGGTATATGTTTTAGGTATCCTAAGGCTGTTTTATTTTTAGTTTTGTAATCCCCAAATTCAATATAGGACATAGATCCTGTATTGTGGTTTAGAGCAGAGTTTCAGTTCACAGACCACAATATCGAGTGCCTACAATATTGAATGTGGACCAAAAGAGAAGACAATATAATTGGAAAATATCCACATAATAAAAATATAATAAAACACAAATAATATGATATTTTAAAACAAGGTGAACACATACTCAAGGGATCTTAATGTATGAATTACTGATATTTGTTTTTATTTGACTTTGATACTACTAGATTAGAGCAAGTAGAACTTGGGGTTAAGGAAATTGTATTGAAACATAGCTATACCACTTATCTGATCCTACAGAAGTAATTTAAGTTTGCCAAGCTTCAATTCCATCATTTATAAATGAATAATATAATACTTTAGCAACTACTTCACAGTTATATTTCAAGGTTCTCCAAATAAAATGCATGATGTGTCACTGTTTAAATTTTAGAGCTCTTTAGAATTGTATATTATTAGCACAATCTCATGTGCATCAAAGATATTTACTATAGCTTGACTGAATATGATATAAGAAGAGATTAAAATAATCTGGGTTCCATAGAGCAACACATGTTAATGGTCAACAATAATGTGTTGTATTTTATTTTTATAATCATGTGTACATGTATATTTATGAACACATATATATATAAATATATTCATTTATTAATAGGAATAGTTGATATTTATTTATTATTAGATTTTTGCCATCTATAAAATAGTGCTGTTAGTAATCTTTATGATCTAGGACCATTTCACTTTCCATCTTTATGCTGACAACTCCTATATTGTCTTTTTTCCTTGCTTTATTTATTGGCCCATGTACAACGAAATAGAAGTCATTATCTCTGATTTTATTGCTCTCTACCAAAATGTAAAAAAACTATGATATTATACTACTTATTAAAATATTTGTATTATTCACAATAAAATCAATCACTATTATTAAGTGGAAAAAATACTTCATAATAATGAATGAACTGTTCCAAATATTTGTGTTTTTATCTCTTTAAAAAATAAAGTTCAAATAAGAATGAATTGCTCAGTTCTATTTCAAAATCCAGTTTGAAAAGAATTAATATATTTCAAGTCCAAATACCAGGAATATATTCCCTTCTTCTCATCTCAGACCATTAAAATCCTTGTTAGCATTTAGAATAAAGCAAGCCTCCCTATTCCAATCAACTTGACAAGAACTTACTTGCCCAAAAGCCTTGTGATAGCCTTCCATGTATTTCCTGTGCATGTGCCACATTATAAATTCATTGTTTATATATATTTCTGTAGTTTTGTTAGAAAAATTATAAAACCCTGAAGTCAGAAATCATGATGTATTAATTTGTATATCTTGCCTACCAAATAGTACAATATTTCTTAAATTTAAACAAATGCCAAATATCAAAATATCTTATTAACTATGGTCATCTTTCAGCTTCTTCTAAGTCCTTTTTTATATGATCTTAATTTTCATATTTGCTAATTGGAGATATTGGTTACTTAACTAATATTCAATGCCTTTTAAAATCTATGAAAAATAAAGTTAAGAATGTCATCTAATTTATCTTATATAGGGCCACACATATGAAAAATAATGGATTCAAGTTATTTCCAGAGAAACAAAGCAGAGTCAAACTTAGTTTCTGCTAAAACTTGATAACAGGGTAAAAGAAGGGGAAAGGTTGAAGAACCAAGATGACAGAGAGTAGCCAGGAAGTTATCTGAGCTCACTTCGCTTTATTTCAAAAATAACATTCTTAAGCATCAAAATGGATCCTGGAGAAACAAAATGCGCAAAAATATCCAGCTCAAGATATCTTGAAAGAATTTTATCAGTGCAGGGGGTGGTGGTCAAGCACAAGTTTGTTATGGGGAAGGCAGGAGAAGGCTCTCAGCCACAGCAAAGATCAGCAACCAAGACCATTTGGTTCTGGATTAGCTGGCCAGCAGCACAGCAGGTCAATTGTGCAACCTCCAGCCAAAAGCACAGAAGGCAAATTGCACACTACAGAACCACTGTGCAGTCAATGCAACTAAGCCAGGCAACCCCAGTGCAGTTAGGAAGCCTCTAACACCTGAGACCCCAATGTATAAACTTAGTTAGCAAGTAGCTAATTCCCTAATCATGAATTAGGTTAAAATTGAGTAAGAAACAGAAAAAAACCCCTGAATATAGAAAGCTACAATGGTAACAAAGAAGATTAAAACACCATATCAGAAGAAGACAGTGGAAAAAGGCAAACATGTGACACCTCAGAGGGAAATATAAATTGGTCTTAAATCCAAAAAAAGACCTTTTGAAAGAACTCAAAAGGGATTTTAGAAGTCAAATGGAAAAACTGGGAAAAGAAATATGCAAGTAATAGTCTAAAGCTAGGAAAAACAAAGCATATTCAATGAAATATGAGTTTTCAAATTTACCTATTGAAAAGATGAGAGTCGCACAGTTAATTAAGTCTTCAAATAGAAGATTTAATAGATGCATGAAAAATGTAAACAGGAAAAAGGAAAAAAATGTTATTCAAAAAGATTAAGCTATTTTATCCCTACATGGGAAGATGATGCTTGTAGCTTTTTTTAAAATTTTTTTTGCAAGGCAAATAGGGTTAAGTGGCTTGCCCAAGGCCAGACAGCTAGGTAATTACTAAGTGTCTTAGACCAGATTTGAACCCAGGTACTCCTGACTCCAGGGCCAGTTCTTTAGCCACTGCACCACCTAGCCTCCCCAATGCTTGTAACTCTTGAGAATCATATCTCTATTAGAAGGAATAAGGTAGACAGAGGGTATATCCATTAATTGATTTTGATGTGATAATATAAAATATTGCATGAAAAGGATTATACTGGGAAAAAGATGAAAAGGAGAACAGAATAGGGAAAATTACCTCATTGGAGGAGATGCAAGGAATCTATTATAGTAAAGGGAAAGAATGGAGGAGGGATGACAATTATTTGAATCTAATTCCAATCTGATATAGCTCAAGGAGAGAGCAGCATATTCATAGAGTTGATTTTAGAACATTATCTTACCTTACAGAGAATTAGGAGAGGAAAATGGAAAAAAATAGGAAGGAGGAGCTGATAGAAGCAAAGATCAATTGAGGGAGTTGGTGGACAGATGCAAAATACTCTTGAGGAAGGGAAAGGTGAAAGCAGAGAGAAAAAGGAAATTTGGTCAAATATAGGACAGAGGGTATGATAGAGTTTGTAATAATAATGATGGATGTGAATGGAATAAACTCATAAAAAGGAATCAAATAAGAGAGCTGATTAAAAATCAGAATCCTACAATATGTTGTTTTCAAGAAAAACCTTTGAAGCAGAGAAATACACATAGAATAAAGGTTAAAGTTTCAAGCAGAATATTTTTTGTTTCAACTGAAGGAAAAAAAAAAGAGAAACCAGGGATAGTAATCCTGATCTCAGACAAAGCAAAAGCAAAAATAGATATAATTAAAAGAAATAAAGAAGGAATTTACATCTTGCTAAAATGCCATAGACAACAAAGTAATAGCAATACTAAACATACATGAACCAAATAGTACAGAATCAAATAGTACAGCATCCAAATTTTTGGAGAAGTTAAATGAATTATGGAAAGATAGACAGCAAAATTAGATAAGTGAGGGACCTCATCTTCTCCCTCTCAGAACTGGATAAATCTAAGCACAAAATAAACAAGAAAGAAATTTAGGCAATGAATAGAGTTATAGAAAAATTAGAAATGATACGCTTCTGGAGAAAATTGACTGGGGATAGAAAGTAATATAACTTTTTCTCAGCCATACATAAATTGACCACATAATAGTAAATAAAAACCCCACAATCAAATGTGGCAAGACAAATATTAAATATATCCTTTACAGATCATGATGTAACAAAAATTATATGAACAAAATGGTCATGGAAAGATAAACTAAAAATTAATTGGAAACTAAAATGTCTAAACTTAAACAATCAGTGGGTTAAACAGCAAATTATTGAAACTATCAGTGATTTCATCCAATACAATGATAGTAATGAGACAACATGCCAACATATAAGGGATTACAGTTAAAGGAGTTAGAGGAGAAATTTTATTTCTGTAAATGCTTAAATGAATAAAATAGAGAGATAAGGGAATCAGGCATGCTAATAATAATTTAAAAAAATTTAAAAATGAAAATCCCAATAGAATACCAAAATAGAAATGCTAAAAAAGCAAAGAAGAAAGAAATAAAATAGAAATTAAGAATAACATTGAATGAATTAATAAAACTAAGAGTTGGTTTTATGAAAAAAAAATAGGTAAACCTTTGGATAATTTTATTTACAAAAAAGAGCATTATCAAAAATTAAAAGGGTGAATTGACTCATGAAGAGGAAATTAATCTGATAATTCAGAGCTAATATATTCAACTTTACCAATAAATTTAACAATCTGAGTGTAATGTTTATGGAAACAAACTTCCAAGATTAAAAGTAGGAAAAAGAAATTGAATAAGCCATCAATGAATTCCCTATGAAAAAAAAATCTCCAGGGCCACATGAATTTATTGTTGAATTCTACTAAACATTTAAAGAACAATTAATTCCAATTCTCTATAAACTATTTGAAAAAATAGACAAGGAAGGAGTCCTTCCTAACTCCTTTTATGACACAAATCTGGCTGATCCCTAAACCAGGAAGAGCCAAAACCAAGAAAGAAAGCTAGAGACAAATTTCCCTAATGAATATTGAAGCAAACATTTTAGATAAAATGCCTACCAACACTATAACTAGGATAATACACTATAGTCTGGTAGAATCAGAGATGCAGAGATGCTTCAATATCATGAAAATACTCAGTGTATTTTACCACATCAATAAGAAAATTCATACAAATCATATGATTATCTCAATAGATGCTAAAAATTTTTTTAGGTTTTTGCAATGCAATTGGGGTTAAGTGGCTTGCCCATGGCCACACAACTATGTAATTATTAAGTGTTTGAGACTGGATTTGAACCCAGGTACTCCTGACTCCAGGGCCAGTGCTTTATCCACTGTGCCACATAGCCGCCCCCATGCTAAAATAATTTTGAGAAATACAGCACCTATTCCTATTAAAAATAGTAGAGGGGGCGGCTAGGTGGCGTAGTGGATAAAGCACCGGCCTTGGAGTCAGGAGTACCTGGGTTCAAATACAGTCTCAGACACTTAATTACCTAGCTGTGTGGCCTTGGGCAAGCCACTTAAACCCATTTGCCTTGCAAAAAAACCTAAAAAAAATAAAAATAAAAATAGTAGAGAACATAGGAATAAATGAAGTGTCCCTAAAAATGATAAGCAGTATCTTTCTAAAATCTTAAGCAAGCATTATATGCAAGGAGAATAAGCTAGAAACATTCCCAATAAAATCAAAAGGTGAAACAAGATTTCCTGTTATCATTTCAACTATTCAATATTATATGAGAAATTTTAGTTTAGCTTTAAAAGAAGAAATAGAAATTGAATGAATTAGAATAGAAAAAGGAGAAACAGAACTTTCACTCTTTGCAGATGTTATGATGATATACTTAGATTATCCTAGAGAATCAACTAAAACAACTACTTGAAACAATCAACAAATTTAGCAGAGTAGTAAGATATAAAATGAACCCACAAAAATCAACAGCATTTTTATATATTACCAAGAAAGCCTAACAACAAGAGATAAAAAGAGAAATTGCACTTTAAATAAATGCAGACAACATTAACTACTTGGGAGTTTACCAACCAAGATACATTTGGAAACTATATGAATACAATTACAGAACATTTTTCACACAAATAAAGTCATATCTAAATAACTGAAAAATGTCAATTACTCATTAGCTAATAAAAAATATAATATTTACCTATATTAAATTATTTAGTGGCATGGAAATCAAACTATCAAAAATTACTTTATGAAGGAACAAAAGGTCAAGAATATAGATGGAATTAATGAAAAAATAATGCAAAAATCAGGTGACCTCCTTGTACATCTATATTATAAAACAGCAGTCACAAAAACTGATTGATACTGGATAAGAAATAGATTAGTTTAACAGGTTAAGTACAAAAGAAATAACAGTAAATGATTATATCGATTCACTGTTTGAAAACCAAAAACTCATTATTTGAGAAAAACTGCTTGGAAAACTGGAAAACAGTATGGAGAAACTAGGCTTAGACCAACATCTAATATGCTATACTAAGATAAGGTAGAAATGGGTATATGATTTAAACATATGGATAATAATATAAACCCATTAATAAAAGGACTGTTAGATCTTTGGAGAAGGGAAGAATTTATGATTAAAGAAAAGAGAGAACATTATAAAATGTAAAATGTATAATTTTAATAATATGTCAGAGCAGTAATAATTATTGGTGTTATTTCATATATTCAGTTGAAAATTGTCTTCTTGTAACTTCCATCCAATGGTCCCAGTTTTGTTCTCTTGCACAATACAAATCATAACTGAAGGAAGAAAACTTGCAGCACCATGACTCCTATCCCACCCATCACCAGGTTACACAGCTCCCTAACATACATTTCCTTCTAATGATCAATTTGACATCTCATTGTCCTTTGGATGACTTTGGATATATCCTTGACCTTTCTACTATCCAAATTATAAAATGTCTCAATAGCCAGTTATGATTCCATTCCACTTGAGGAGAAGTTAAAATGAGCAAAGGCTATAGTCCTATCTTTGAACAAGAAGACTAAGGTCTTTGTCTAAATTATGGATAATGCAATTTAGAACAAAGTGAAACTATTCAGGAAAATATTTCAGGGAAACAAAAATCATTTTTGTCTTAGTAGAAAATCATATAAAAAACTTTATAGCTTTTAATTTATTTTTAATATACAATAATAGATTAAGAATCCACAAAATGAAGGAGATAAATGAATTGGGTAGGCAACTAAAAAAGCTAGCAAAAGGACAAACTAAAGCTCTCCAATTAAAATCCAAATTAAAAATAATGAAAATCAAGGGAAAGATTAATAAAATTAAAACAAGAAAACTATAGCTCTCATAAATAAAACTGAGTCAGTTTTATGAAAAAGCCAATGAAAGAGAGAAACCTTTGGATAATCTGATTAGAAAAAAGATAACCAAATAACCAATATCAAAAACAAAAAGGGTGAACTAACTGTCAATGATGAGGAAATTAAAGAGATAATTCAGAAATGCTTGGCCAAAATGTATGCCAATAAATGGGATAACCTGAGTGAAATGGATGAATATTTAAAAAACAGAAAATGCCCAGCTTAACAGAGAGGAAATTAAATAACACAATTTCAGAAAAAAAAATTGAAGAAACCATCAATAAATTTCCTAAGAAAAAAGTCTCCAGATCCAGATTGATTTTCAAGTGAATTCTATAAAACATATAAGGAAGAATTAATTCTTATTCTACATAAACTATGTAAAATGGGAGGAATTTTGTCAAATTTCTTTTATGACATTAACATGGTGCTGACACCTAAACCAGGAAGAACCAAAACAGACGAAGAAAATTATACACCAATCTCCCTAGTGAATATTGATGCAAAACATTTAAATAAATTTTTAGCAATGAAATTCCAGCAAATTATTACGAGAATAATACACCATGATAAGGTAGGATTTATACCACATAGAGAAGAATGGTTCATTATTAGAAAATCACTCAACATAATTGAATATATCACTAGAAATCATCTGAATATCTCAATAAATGCTGAAAAAGCCTTTGATAAAATGCAACAACCATTCCCATTAAAACACTAGAAAGTTTAGAAATAGATGTAGCTTTCCTTAAAATAATAAATAGCATCTATCTAAAACCATCAACAAATATAATATGTGATAGTGATAACCTTGAAGTATTTCCAATAAAATCAGGGATGAAACAAGAATGGCTGTTATCACCATTACTGTTCAATATAGTATTTGAAGTGCTAGCTGAAGCAATAAAAGAAAACAAAGAATTTGAAGGAATCAGAACTGGTAGCAAGGAATGAAAGCTTTCACTCTTTGCAGATTATATGATGGTATGCTTAGAGAACCTGCAAAAATAATTCAAAAAACTTGATTCAATTAATAAATTCAGCAATGTACAGGATATAAAATAAACCCATATCAATCTTCTGTATTTATATAATATATATATATGAAAAAACTCAAGAACAAGATATTTGAAGTAATTATAGACAACATTAAGTACTTGAGAATCTGCCTTCCAAGACAAACCCAGAACTTGTATGAACACAATTATTAAGCACTTCTCATCCAAAAGAAGTTAGATCTAAATAACTGGTAAAATGTCAATTGCTTATAGTTATGTTGAGAAAAATAATAAAAATGATAATTCTATCCAAATAAAATTACTTATTCAGTACTATACCAATCAAACTACCAAATTACTGTTTTACCAAGTTAAACAAAAAAGTAAAAAAAAATCATCTGGAGCAACAAAAGGTAAAGAATAGCAAGGGAACTGATGAAAAAAATGGTACAGGAAGGTGACCTAGCTCTACCAGATCTAAAACTATAGTATAAACTGACAGGTATCAAAACTGCCTTGTACAGGTTAAGGAATATCTTAATGGATGAGTGGAATAGGATAGGTTCAAAAGAAAATGCAGTAAATGACTACAGCAATCTCCTATATGACAAACCCAAAGACATCAACTTTTGGGAGAAGAACTCACTATTTGACAAAAATTACTGGGAAAACTGGAAAATTGTAAGTCAAAAGCTATGTATAACAAAATAAGGTCAAAATGGGTATAGGATTTAGACATAAAGGGCAAATTAATAGACCAAGAAACTATCTATCCAATCTATGGAAGGGGGGTAAATTTATGACGAAACACAAAATAGAGTGCATTATAAACTGAAAAATGAATGATTTTCACTATATTAAATTACAAAAGTTTTTAACACAAATTAAATCAGTGCTGCCAAAACTAGAAAGAAAAAGCAAAAAACTGGGAAACAATGTTCATACTAGGAGTTCTGATAGAGATCTCCTTTCTAAAATATAAAGGGAATTGCATAAAATATATAATGGTGAAAGTCATTCTCCAATTGATAAATGATCAAAGGATATGAATAGATAGTTTTAAAATGAAGAAATTAAAGTTATATATAATCATATGAAAAAATGTTTCAAATCATTATTGATTAGTGAAATGCAAATTAAAACAGTTCTGTGGTATTACCTCACACTTATAAGATTGTCTAAGATGAGAACAAAAGGGAAAATTATCAATGTTGGAGAGATTGTGGAAGGATGTGGACATTGATTCATTGCTGGTGAAGTTGTGAACAGCTTCAACGATTCTGAAGAGCAATGTGGAACTATGCCAAAAGAGCAATAAAACTGTTCATACCCTTTGACTCAGCAATTCCAATTCTAGTTCTATATCCAGAAGGATTCATAAAAAATTGGGAAAAGTTCCAAATGTTCTAAAATATTCATAACAACTCTTTTTGTGATGGAAAAGAATTGGAAATTGAGTCACAAAGACTATTGTTATAGGTTCTCTCCTTATTGGAGGGAATGAAGGTTCTACCCTATATAAGGGTCAGGGTAGAGTTGGTGAGAGTCTAAAGCATGGCAAGGAATGTCTGGTCCATATACTATATAAAGCCCACAAACTCATTTCACCTGTAGCTACCATGATACCTGCAGGTGGGATTCAAAATTTAATAAATCTAGGAGTTGTTTTTCTGGTTTTTGCAAGGCAATAGGATTAAACGATTTGTCCAAGGTCATACAGATGGGTAATTATTAAGGGTCTGAGGCTATATTTCAACTCAGGTCCTCCTGACTCTAAGACCAAGGTTCTCTAGCCACTGTGCCACCTACTTACTCCAATCTAGAAGATTTTACGGGTGAATTAATTAAATCTTTGATCAAATATAGCAGGTGAATTATTTTGTAACTATGCCAATGTCCCTTAACAGAAAAAAAAAGATTTCCCAGTTCTGATAAGTCTACATTTATTGATTAACTCTCCTGTGGCAACTTTCCAAACAGTATTTGTCTTCATGTCAAGCTAGGCTTTCAGCTTTGAGAATGAAGATGAAAGAATTTTCCATCTTCAGTTCACCTGAGGTGGCTGAAGAAAAAGCCTAGGAAACCCTGAGAACATCATACATTCTCCATTATGTCCTTATTTTCAGCTTGTCAATCTTGAAAATTCAGGGATTTTCACCTTGGGTGAGATCCAGGACCCTTTTTCCTGGGTGAGCTGAATTTTTTCACTACCCCTGTATTATCTGTAATGCCTCTGCATTCTCCTATGTATTTCTTCAGTGTTTTCTGTTTTTGAATAATTTGGATAAATGGATTTCTTTGTTATTCTCTGTTCATTTTTGAATTTGTTTCAGAGGGGAAGGCATCAAGCCTTGAATATAGAATTTGGGATCTCCTGTCCTCCCAAAATGACAAATGATCAAAGTTAACTTGAATCATGTGCTTTTGACTAATCATATTTAAGGGAGCATTTTGAAGTGTGTTGGTCTTTCACCCCAACTTGCTGTCTCCTTCCTGGCAGGACTGAAAGCCTCCCTTGAAGAAGGGTCAGGGATAGAGTGGAGGTAAGATGCTAGAATCCTCTATTCTCCCTTCCTTTAAACCACAAGCAGACCTCTCTATGTGTATGCGTCACACCATTTTTATTGTTTTGCTACTATAAGGCTAGTTCAGAAATATGGTAAATTTGAAGGATTAAAGAAGGAAATTATAATTCACCAAATATGCTGACTTCCTTGAATAAATAAACCAAAGCAAGTTTTATCCTTTAGATTTTTATTTGACCTCCTTTCCCACCCCTATCCCATTAAACAAACAAAAACTGCTCCAGATGAGTGATCTTTAAAGTTCCTCTTGTTTTGCACATATTTTTAGGCAGCTTGTATCATCTGAACTTAGAGATCCTTGGATACAAATGTCTTCTCAAATTAGACCTCAGAACAACCTAATAGGCAAGTCCGATTACTAATTTCATTTTACATACTACTAATATAGGGAAACTCTCATTAAACTGACCTTCGTTAAGCAGCCACACCATGCTAGATACTGCACTAAGTATGCAGTATGTCCATAATGGTAGAGAACTTAATTGACTGAAAGGTTGAGATTTGAGTATGGTTATGTCAATTTGTTTCTTACCACTAATTTTAGTATTTTTTGTTCCATATTTTGGAATGCTCTTAGAATAGTTCTAAACAAAAATTTTGTAGAGTAGGATGTTACATGTTTTTCCTAATTATTATGTGCACATTGTTAAAATGTTAGCTCAAAAGACTTTTTGAAATATTCATACTCAAAATAATTCAAAGGAGTTTCATAAAGAGAAACCCCTGTAGTGCCAGTGCATTTAATTTTAACTCAACTACATATAAAAAATATGCCAAATGACATAGGTTTAGCATATCAATATCATGTCAACAAATCAAGTAAAAGCTAGTGGGAAGCTTTCCTAAGGTCAGGCCTTTCCAGACGTGGATGATATTCTCTTTTCACTGAGTTGGTACAAAATATTCCCTTTAAACTCAATGAAGTAGCACTTGCCCTGCTGGGATTCATGAACCAGAAGGATTGATATTGATTCACATATACAAAAAGCTGCTAGTTCAGGAAAAGGAATCCTGTAGCTCAAATAATATTTGCTTCTGCAATTGCTTATAAGGTCTTAACAACTATGAATGAGGCAGCTCACAATGAGTAGTTAGTGAGTCCACTATTTAATAACCATAATCTTTATAAATAACATCAGGTAAAAAATAATACAAATTTCATTTTTCTTTAAATTTTTAAAATTACTTTAAAATATTTAATTTAATTTACTTTTAAATTATTTAAAATTACTTTTAAAAATATTTAAAATAAAAATGAAATGAACATTTTTTAATTCAATTTTTAAAATTTTGAGTTCCAGGAAAGAGCCAAGATGGCAGATACAGGTAGGGATTTGCCTGAACACTCCCCCAAACCCTTCTGACACCTTGAAACAATGTCATAAAACAATTCTGGAGCAGAAATCCAGAAAAAGAGAGGACAAAATAATGTTTTACCAGTCAAAGGCAATTTAGAAGGTCATCAAGAAATGTCTGCTGCACCTGGGTGAGAGTGGGATACAGTTCAACTTAGGTCATTCCGGCTCATACCCAGACCCAGAACTAGCAAAATAGGATCAGGCCATAGCAACTGCATCTAGAACTCTCAATCCTCAGATGGTGAGTGGGTCAAACAATGGAGGAGATGGAGGAGCTAGGCCAACACATCAAAGATTACAACACAGTGGAGTAATTACCATCATTAGAGATTCAGGGCAGAAAAAATGCCTTTGCATTGAACACACACACACACACACACACACACACACACACACCATAATATAGGTCAGTAAAGCAGGAAACACACTTCTCCTTAGATCATACCACCTTGAAAGGATTGAAAATTTATATATGCCTAGAAATGACTTTGAAATCAGCAGCATAAAATCCCTGAAGGTTGGGACAGTGTGCTCTCCACTCTGAAAGCAGAGTTCTACTTTAACAAACATTTGAAAGTCAAGAAATAGATTGGAAAAATGAGCAAATAACAGAAAAAATTCTAGCCATAGAAAGATAAAATGGTGGCAATATCAAAACACAAACTCAGAAAAAAAATCACAAAGGTCCTACATGGAAAACATCCAAGAAAAATATGAATCGGTCTCTGATAATGAAAGAACTCAAAAGAGATTTTGAAAATCAAGTAAGAGAAGTAGAGAAAAAGAGAAAAGATAGTGATGCAAGAAACCATGAAAAACAAGTCAATTGCTTGTTAAGGGAGACAAAAAATACTGGAAAAATATCAGCCATCCTAGGCTTTAAAGTCATTCTAGGCTAAATGGTAAAAGACATACAATCATCCAACAAGGAGAAGAAATTAGAATTGTCCAATTGTAAAATAGAGGCACAAAAAGTCACTGAAGGAAAAAAAAAACCTTTATAAATAGATTAGAAAAGGAGGCATAAAAGTTCAAAGAAAATAATTAGTTAAAAATAAATATTGATCAAATGGCATTTAAGTGCTTTATGTGAAATCAAAAAAATAAAACAAAGTCAAAAGAAAGAAAAATTATGAAACAATGTGAAAATTCTCACTTAAAAATAACTGACTTGGAAAATATATTCAGGATAGATAATTTAAAATTTATTGTATTACCTGAAAACCATGATTTAAAAAACCCCATCATCTTTTAAGAAATTATTAAGGAAAATTTCCCTGTATTATAGAATCATAAGGTAAAATAGAAATCGAAGGAATTCATCAATTTCTAAAAGAGATCCCCAAATGAATACTCTAAAAATATTTTAGCCAAATTCCAGAATTATCAGGTCAAGAAAAAAAAGTACAGGCAGCCAGAAAGAAACAATTCAAGTGTTATTGAGGAATAGTCAGAATAACACAAGATTAACAGTTTCTACATAAACATATCAGAAGATGTGGAATATGATATTCCAGAGTGCAAAAGAGCAAGAATTATAACAGAATTGCTCACCTAATAAAACAAAATATAAAGAGAGAACTTTTAAGCATTTTTGATGAAAATACCAGAGTTGAAAAGAAAATTAGACTTTCAAATAAAAGACTCAAGTGAAACATAAAAAGGTAAACAGGAAAGCGAAATTATAAGGGACTTAGAAGTTTGAACTGTGTACTATTACATGGGAAGGTAATACTGGTAACTGAGAACTTTTTCATTATTACTGCAGTTAGCAGGAGTTTATACACACATGGGAGCTGAATGATCTATAAGGAATGATTAATAAAAATAAAATAGAGACATGCTAAATGTACTGGGAGAAAGAGAATGAAGAATTAGGATGGGATAACTTATGACATAATTTATATGTCGTAATTTATGAAATAAGAGATGGAAGATAAAGCATTGTTACTGCTAAGTTTGTACCCCCAGAGATAGAAAACTACAACCAAAAAAATCCTCCCAAAATAACCTAAATGTTCAAAAATAGTCATAGCAGTTCTTTTATGGTGGTAGGAAGGGAGTTGGATGGAATCTGTTACTAATTTTTTTATCTCTATGAATATTTTTGATAGTTTGAGCAATAAATAAGCAAATTAATTTATTTAGAATTGCCTTTTTATTATATTGGGCTGACCATGAGCAAGACATATTTCTTCATATCGTTAGATTTTTTTGTGGAGTTTTATAATTTTCTTCATATAGTTCTTGAATTTATTTTATATTATCTGCAGTTATTTTGAATGAAATTTCTGTTTTTGTCTCTTCCTGCAGGATTTTGTTGATAGTATACAGAAATGGTGACTATTCGTGTAGATTTAGTTTATTGACTGAAATTTGTGGTTATTTCAATTTGCTACTTTTATTTGATTCCTTAAAATTTTGTAAGTATACTAATAACACTGTTAGCTTAGCTTTTTCATTGTCTATTTTATTCCTTCATTTTTTCTTGTATTGTTTCTATGCTAAGTATTTTAGCATACTATTGAATAATAGTGATGAGAGTGGAATTCCTCTTGATGTTTACTGGGTAAGTTTTGACCTTATTTTCACATGGATAATATTCACTCTTGGTTTTAGATACTGTTAAGCATTTTAAGAAATAAAGTTGGCAATTACTGTACTTTCCAGTATTTTTAGCAGGTCTTATATTTTGTCAAAGGCATTTTGTATTTATTTTCATAATCATATAATTTTATTGTTATTGATATGGTCAATTTTACAGATAATTTTGCTAATAATGAACCAGCCCTGATTTTCTGGTATATATTTCTACTTCTTCATAGTATATGAAGTTTTGCTATATTATCATAATCTCCTTGTTGCTTTTTTAATTTAAATTTTTTTGTATGAATAATCTTTAAGAAAATTAGTTTATAGTTTTATTTCTTTGTTTTTGTTCTCCTTGTTTTGGATATCAAAACAATATTTATATCATAAAGAATTTGATAGGATTCCTGTTGCTGATTCTGTCACACCATCTATTCCCACCTCCAGTTTTTAAATCCACATAGATTTTGGTCTGAACTTCATCCATCTGTTAGAGATCTCTTTTTCATATGTATGTATATATATATATATATATATATATATATATATGTATATATATATATATATATATTATATGCGTGTGTGTGTATTTTGGCATTAGAATAAATAAAACTCTCCATTCTCTGTTTTTTAGTTTTGGACAACAGTAGACCTGTACTCACATTCATTAAAAAAAATACTCTGCCCTCCCCTCCCCGAAATCACTCAAAATCCACAGATATTTATATTATACCTACCGATAATGTAGCATCAATTTACACCTCACACTATATATTACCACCATGCACTGACAGTTAAATAGGCTCATATTTGACCTTTATGAGTTTACATTTAAAGCCAAACAATTATAAAGCAGATATATTGAAGCAAGCAGGTGTTCTTTATATTCCCTATACTTAAGTGTTTTTTGCAATACTCTGAATGAGTTTAGGATTTTAATAAATATAGTCCATTCTCTTTTGAAAGAGAAAATGGATAGAAGTTGAATAGAAAATGATAGAAAATGGATAGGCAGAAAGACAGATAAGAAATGTCAAATATCAATTCTACTGAAGCTATCTACAGTCAGAATTGGAGGGAAATATGACCTGAATTCAGACCAATGAAGTAATTTAGTTTGTCAATTGAGATAAATGCAACATAAGTAACCATTGTTTATTGCAAAGCAAAAGGGGAAAAAATCAAATTTTAGAGTGAAAAAAGTGAATTGAACTTTGATACAGTAGTATTAAGGAGAACTGTAGAAATTCACTAATCTAACCCCGCCACTTCTGGAAGAATTATATAATGGAATTCAATTCAGTTCAACAATCAATTAGTAGGAGGTACAATGAATATACCTGGTATATGGGTAGGAACCAGGGCACATGAATGTAGTTCATGTCATAAACCAAAAATCCATGGATATATATTCTTTTTTTCGTTAGTATACATTAGAATGAAATTGATATTTTGTTTTAAATTCAAAGCTTACTATATTAACTATGTCCTTCTGTGCCAAGAATCTATATAACTTATGTATTACTTTTTTCTGAAGTAATGTTAAAGTTCAAAACAAATATTCAAAATGAAAATGTCAAAATTCTATCCATAAAATTCACAGAAAAATGGAGACTTAATTTTCAGTCTCTAAAATCTTCATTAAAAAAAAGTCTATAAGGCAGTCTATCATCATGATAATGTTTTGTACTATGAAAATTATTTAGATAGAGAAAAGGAAACCTAAATAGGTTTGTAGATGATATAGTTCATTACCAAGAATTTATAACTCAAAATTTTCAACTATTTAAACATATTAGCATGTGATTTTCTTTACAACTATTAACTATAGGATCAAAGTTATAGAAACAAAAGAATAAAACTGCAAGGGTGATCAGAGGTTATTTATTTAGTTATTTAAATCCTGTCCTAGTTTACATTTAAGGAAATTGAGGCCTAAAGAGGTTATATTATTATGTGACTTAAAGAAGCTTAAGTTAGCATATGACAGACTTGAAATCTAGAAGAGGCTTGCATGTAACAAACTTCATTCAACTATATCCCTGTCAATGAGATTTTTTGGTTTTTGATCCAGACTTGTCATACAATTTCATCAATGTAGGGAATTATTGGTATGTGAATACCTTCCACTGATGATTTATCTATAACATTCAGCCAAAGAAAGTTTCTTCAGGGGACTTACAAATGAATGTATTATAAATATAAAGTAGCCTGAGTCAGAGACAGGACTTGAATGCATTATAATTATGATTAAATAATGATGTGCAAAATTTTAAGGGAGTCTTATTCCCTGAAAATCATGACACACACCTAACTTTAAAAGAACTCCAAATTGAGAAATGACTAAACAAGTTGCGGTGTATTATTGTGATAGAATACTACAATTCTATAAGGAATGAGAGCTTAAATATATTATATAACAAGAATAGACACATATTAATGAAGAGGAAAATAAGCAGATCATATATATTAATAGCAATATTGTTTCAAGAAAAACTGAGAGCATTAGTTATTTTGACTAATATAAATACTCAAACTATATAAGACATTTTAAAGGAGTTGTCTGCATCTAGAGAACTAATAAATAGAAGTATGTGTAAAATGCTTTTTCATATATATATATATATATATATATATATATATATATACATACTTGTGTCTAATGATAGCCATATTTGTGGAAAGAGGACAGAATTTTTTAAAAAATCATATAACTTTTTATATTTTTGAAAGGAATAGCAAGTTGTACATAATAGATTTGCAGTTTCATGTATAACCATCTTTTAAGATATACTTACACATAAACAGATATATATATATATATATATACAGATATATATGAAGAAATAAATATACATATAATATATATATGAAAATATTGTGGAAATTCATATTTTTTAAAGGAAGAGAAAATCCAACAAAATTAAGGGTTAATCAAGAAGATCAGAGAGTCATATTAGAAAATTCATTCTTTCTATCCAGGAATTCTCGAACCCATGAATCTTTGGAGCAGTGAGTTGCCAGAATTAAAGCTAGCCATATTTGGTTCTCTTGGAGTACCAGTGAGTCCTTGGAAAGTCACTTCAAAAAGATAAAAGCGATGAAGAAGGCATTCATTCATGGGGACCCTGCATGAGACCAAATTTTACTTTTGCTAGAAATAAAAGAGGAACTCCAGGGGTTCCCTCAGTGGACTGACTGGTAAGGATTGCCTAAGGCTCATTTTCTGAACCATTTGAGGTGGAGATGTCAACAGCCTACTCCCTGGGTCATTGGGGCTGATGGGAACACCTGGGGCTATCTCCCAAATGTCCATTCACTGGGCTAGACCCACCAGTCAGGAAACACCAGGGCTCTCTCTCTCTTGGACAAAACATCAGCTCTGGAGAAGTAAAACACCCACTCTCTGGGTTTTGTTCCTCCATGCACCCTTACTGGAAGATGGTTCATGCTGATCTTTGGTGCATTCTGTCACTCTGAAATCTATTAAGAGGCTTGTTTGATGTCATTTCTAAGGGAAACTCAGGAGACTTAATAATGTTCCTGGCTTCTCTCCACCATCTTGACTAGAACTGCTTAAGGGTGTTTTTTATATAGTTGTCTTCTGTGTTTTTGTCTCAAGCTTTCCTGAAAGCTTAGTATTTTTTTATTGTCTGCTTTTTTTGTTTCTGTCTGTTTATTTTTCCAACCTATTTTATAATTTTGGACTTTATATGAGATATAGGCTCTGCCCACCTGGAGGAAGAAGGAGTAACTGTCCCAAATTTTAATCTTTTATATTCTCTTGTTTTCCCAGCTAGTTCTAAGAATCTTTGAGTCCTTAATGTTTCCAAAGTGGTGTGATCTGTGGAGAAGTGTAGCCACTGAGCTCCTCATTTTTGGTCTTGTTTTCACGCAAGTAGGATTCCTTTTCTCTTGGGACCACAACTTCTCATTTCTATGAAACTGTGCCTAGTGAAGAGTTCTACTTCTTGTTAACCAGTTACAAGTGTTAATCTCCACCCTGTTTCCCAGATCCAGAACTAAAAATTGGACATGGGGCCTGGTCCTCTGACCAATGTTTGCACAGAGGTCAACTTGAAATCCTTTTCAATTCCTTAAATGTGAGTATTTAAAGTGAGTATTGCTAGTACAGCTGCTACTGCCCAATCTCTAAATTCCAATTAGCTCTAGCCCCAGTTTCTCTAACTACATTGAGTATGTTTTCCACTCCACTAATTATAAATTTCTACTCCCTCTTTTGAAAATTATCTGTTCATATTCTCTGATTATTTATTCATTATGACACTAAGATGCTTTTGCAAAATTATATAGTTCATTACATATTTTAGAGAGCCAATTTTTATTTGTCATATTATAACTCAAATTATAGTATGATAAAGGAATTGAAATCTCACCTTGAATTCTAGAAAACTTGAGTTCAAATCTTACTTCTGACATATAATTCTCCATACCTCAGGAAGCTAAGACTAAGTTGTGGAGTACAGAACTTTGCTACTCCAATGAAATCACATAACTGAATCTGAGATATTTTCTGCAACTCTTTTTTCTTTTCCTATTCTTTTTTTACTCTTTTTAGACAGAAATGGCATCTAAATATAATCAAAACGTTTTATTTTCCCCCAATGTACATAAAGTGCAGCTGAGTGGTGCAGTGATAGAGTACTAAACTTGGAGTCAGGAAATTCTCACCTTTGTGAATTCAAATCTGATCTCAGATACCAGTTTTGTGACCATTAACAAGTCACTTCAAAGTTTGCCTCAGTTTCAGAGAGAAATGGGAAAAAAACAAAACAACAACAACAACACCCCCCCCAAAAAAGCACTAATATCTTTAACAGAAAAACACCAAATGGGTTTATGAAAAGTTGGACACAATTGATGATGACTGAACACAACCACAATTTACTTAATGTTAAATTGTTGTGGTTTTTTTTTTTTTTTTGATGCCATAAGAAGCTTCCTTGCTGTACATTTGGCTCTTCTCATAAATGAAGATGATTGTGCTAAGAAGGTTAACAACCACCATGATGCCCATGAGTTATCTTCTATACTAAGGGAAACATTTCTGAATCAACACCCAGTAATCAAGTATGATAGAAAACTTCATAAAATGTGACAATGCCATGTGGAAAATACACATGTTGTCAAAATCAAAAATATTTAATGACCCACCCTATTATGTTTATTGTCTAATTTTGTTTTTGTTTTTTATTAGGTTTTTTTGAAAGGCAAATGGGGTTAAGTGGCTTGCCCAAGGCCACACAGCTAGGTAATTATAAAGTGTCTGAGACCAGATTTGAACTCAGGTACTCCTGACTCCAGGGCCAGTGCTTTATCCACTGCACCATCTAGCCATCCCTCACTGTCTAATTTTGAACAAGAATCCCTGCATAAAAATAATTCAACTTATAATTTTATTTTCTATTTCTAATATTGAGCATAATGAAGTATAGTTATCATAGAAATTCTATTACACAAATAAACATTTTAAAATGTAGACCAAATTTAAATGAAAGCAGATCGTGGATGAATCTAAATTTTAAGTAAAATGAAAATAATGACCTATTAATCACTAACTTTGGACAGTTATACTTAATTCTATTTTATTTATAATTAGCTTAACATTATTAATGATAGGTAGAAATTATAAAACCTTTTAAATATATTGTGAACAACTACAATTTTGTCTTTAAAGTTTAACAGATCTACATATGATCCATTTAGTCTGGAATGTCGATTTTATTATAAATTTCTTGGTGGGGGGAGGGAGAAGAAAAAACTCATGATGCTCTATCCTAAATGTCAAAAATATTCATTTAATGAAATTTAGATTTTTATGGCCCCCTTTTTGAAATATTTTTTATTAGTAATATTAGAAATGTTTCCAAGAATCAAGAGATAAAATTAGAAAATAAATTATTTGTTTCAATTTATTAAAAAAATCTCAGACAAATATGTAAAAGTCTATTAAGGCATGCAAAGAACTCTTTAAAAACCAGAGAAAATGGAATAATGATTAAACTTGAACTATTCTGCAGAGGATAGGGATTTAATATGTGAATAGTTAGAAGTACTTCTATTCAAGCAAAACATTAAAATAATTCTGTCAGACTTTCAGCTTAGAGCTTATTTATCATCAAAAAAAGGGCTTATCTTTTTTTTTGTGGTAATGGGGTAAGGCCAAGGTAATTTTTAAAATTGTGAAAATGAAGAGTTAATGATCCCCATAAGATAATCACAGCTACTCATATTTGAGCAAATGAATGTTTTCTCCCAACCTTCTTTCTGGAAAAGACGTAGAATTGTAGTTGTTTTTTCCTAAAAGACTACTTTGTTTTATATGAAGCATAAATTCTTATAGTGGGCTAACTCAAATACCAGATGTGACTTTCATGGTCATTATCTGCTATGATGTTTGCCATCACTTTTAAGCTTGGGTTTGTAAAGACAGCACTCAGGAAGCTGTTCATTTGCTATAAGGCATTTTGTCCACAATTGGTTTAAGCTGCATTACCCTTCTGCACTTTGTTGAGACCACAAAGTCATAAACAAATCAAAAATTTCTATGCATAAAACAATGAACTACTAAACATCAATTAATGTTACCAAATGCATCTTCCTTGTTTCCCTGGCCATTCATATAATGAGAGATAGAGGTCACATTGACAATTACTTCAGTTTTTGTCTCCCTCCAGTCAACATAGTAAGCACTTTAAGAAATGCTTGCTTAAGGTCTGACTGCTCCCCTTCCTCCCTCTCTCACCCTCTCTTACTACTTGCAGCCCATTTAGTATTTACCTTGTATGGAAGCATGTAATTGTTCACATTTTATTGTTCTCTTTTTTTGGCTAGGGGGGTTAAGTGACTTGCTCAAGGTCCCACAGCTAGGAAATTATTAAGTACCTGATGTTACATTTGAACTCAGGTCCTCCTGACTCCAGGGCTGGTGCTCTATCCACTCCACCATCTTGCTGCCCCCATATTTAATTGTTCTTAATGGAGATTCACCTGTGATATAATTTGAAAAAAAACAACTTGGTTTAATCATCTCTATTAAGATAGATCACAGTTTTTACAAATATGCTTAAGCAACTTTTGAGAAATGTGGCAATATGTTCTATTGGAAAGCTCAATGGTTCTTAGCATATATCTTGACAATTTACTAGAAGTTCAGATTTGGGAAATTTATTTAATATACTGAATGGATTTGATTTCTTCCATGTAAAATAGGTTCAATTACATAACCTCTAGAATCTTTTGTAATTCTATATGTTAAAGGCTTTACATATTTTTTCAATTATAAAGTGATTTGTGGAATATATGTCATAAATAAAAATGTTCATAGATGAAGATAACATAGATGTCAGTCAATGAATAAGTAAACTTCTACAGCAGGTCAGGCAATGTGTTAAGTGCTAAGGATTCCAGAAAAGTAGACAGAAATTTTTAGACACAAAATAAGGCAAAAAATTTATATTTGTAAATTTACCCTAAGCAGAAAAAAAACGCAGGAAAGGTTCATAATTCTGCATAGCAGGTGTCCAAGACCTGGAGAACAAGGATTATAGTTTGCTGTTCTGATCATAGTTGGATGGGTTCCTTGTAATTATTCCCAAAATATGTTTTCAACCATATTTTTACACTGTGACTATGATCAAAAATATTAAAATTAGGCCAACTAATATAATGCCTTCTGAGTGTTTGAGTGAAAAGAACAGTCAATCAGTTGGGCAAATGTCATTGTTTTCTTATTTTGAGAAATTTACTCTGATGATGCTTAGCATGTTCAGTAATAAAGTATTGAATTAAATATTTTAGATATAATAATGTTTCACACTTAGACTATAGCATTGTCTAAAACTAACTTTCATATATAAAGAAACTAAAGAAAATGTAAATTGCTTTATTGAAATATGTGTTTTATTGAAAGAATCTGAAACCAAATCATATCTTTAAGGTTTTCTTGCACAAATTTTGTTTGCGTTACTTTCTAATCTGTAATGGAGCAATAAGATGAGATTTGGTATTTATGCTATTCCAGGGATGACTTGGACAAAACTTAAAGGTAGAAGTTGTTCAATGAAAGAGGCTAACTATATCATTCAGAGATAACTGTGGTCGCCAGATCAACAACTATATTCTTTTAGACTGTGGCAACTCATGGTCTCCTCTGAATCCTATATGACATCAACATCATTATCCACAACACTCTCCTCTCAGTGAAGAGGATCTCTCCTTTAGAATTTTTGGTAAGACACAGTACTTACTAACATCCAGGTTGTGGTTGAACAAAGATAACCACACAACTCTAATTTTAGAGCATACTGGAGGAATTTCTCAGCTTAATGGAGAATCAACAACTGTCATCCAATTGGGGATTCATCAAGAAAAGTACCTTAGAAAGAGAACCATATATCTAGGATGTGAGCATACTCCTTGTGTAAGGTGGTAGAACTGAGAAATATGAACCTTTACCTGATGCCTTTATCATTCTATCATTTAAAATCTAATGAAAAGTATAAGTATAATAAATATTATTATAGGCATTTTATAGATGAGAAAATTGAGATAAAGGTTAGATAGTACAATGAAGTTAGAAAGAGAAACATGGTCTATGCAGGATAAACATCATCACTATGCTGTATATATAACTCATGATATTTTCATTATAAATAATCATTTTAAAAAAATTTGCACTCCCACTATGTTTGCATGTATTCACTTATAAATTTCATATGTACTAATACACATTGCAATATACTAATAATTATAAATGTAAAATGTCATAAAATATATATCAAAAAAGATATCTATTTGAAAATGGATATTACATAAATATCAAAAAATATCTCATCCAAGGTCAGTGCCCAGACATAATTTTATTGAGTAGAAAGGTGAAGTGACTAGATTTATGGTTTAGAAAAATAAGATTGTTAATTTGGTGGAAAATGAAAATAAGTAGAAAGAGACAAGAAAACCAATTTGGAAATTTATTGAAATAATCTAGGTAAGAGGTGATGAGGACTAAATTAGAGGGAAAGCTGTATGAATCAAAAAAAGGAAAAAAGGGGAGACAAATATTAGAATGTAGAGTTGAAACTAATAATGTAGTAAATTATTGGACATATGAGTTTAGAGTGAGGGTGACTGACCTCAAAAAATGGAAGTCCCCAAAATAATAAGGAAGGTTGCCAGGAATTGGGCTTGGGAGAAAATATAATATGTGATATTTTTCGTCAGGATCAACATCTATCCAACCTTCTGCACCCTTGCTCCTCACTCTGTTCTACCCAAAGTGATTGGAAATGTACTTCTTGTAGTGTGACACCATGGACTATATATTTTCTTTAAGAACTTTGCACACAGCATTTGAATTTGTTATTAACTGTCACCAGACATCAGAGGTACCTTGGGTAACAATGGAATTCGACACAATCAGTTGCGATTAAAGTTTCCATGCTTTAATACTGGAGTCATTGATGAGCATAAAAGATTATTTTGTAGAAAACATGTACACGAAATAAATAGAACTCTCTATAAGAAAGAAAAATGAAACAAATACTCTTAGGAGCAAAGATTACGAAAAACAAAATTATGCAAAAGAAGTGATTTTTTTCCTACTAGTTAACATGAAATCACTAATTTACCAATCTTAGGTTGCTTTTACTTTTTCCTCAGTATCTAATGCTTTTAAAACTGTCCACTCACTGCTTTGGAATTCTGCATTAAATTAAACTCTGAAATAGCTTGCATTAGGCTGCTAGGTCAACTGCCTTTAATTAGTTTGGGTTCCTTATCAGAGAGGTGTCAAGATTTCCTCTTTTTTTCCGTAATATCTCTGGCAGCTTCCCAAAGAACATTTTGCCTACTGGTTCTCTTTAATATGACCAGGAAATTTCTGTTTACTCTTTCACTGTTCCCCTCAGGCTTCATTCGCCAATCCTAAACTTTTGATTGAAAACATTCAGTCACAATGGCTTATTCCCAAGATTCCTTTTATAAAAATCCTCCTCTATCAGGAATATCATATTATAGCATCTCTCTTTTATATCTTTTGAAAGATCACTCAGATTAATTACTTTTCAATAAGGTTCTTTCCAAATGTCAAGTTTCTACATTTTTGTGAAATTTAGGTTTTAGGGTTTTTTTGGAGGGGGGAATTGGGAATTTCAAAACATTATTTTGAACAAATCTGAAATGTAGGCTTTTTTTTAGGTTTTGTTTAAGGCAAATAAAGTTAAGTGGCTTGCCCAAGCCCACACAGCTAGGTAATTATTGAGTGTCTGAGGCTAGATTGGAGCTCAGGTACTCCTAAATCCAGGGCCAGTGCTCTATCCACTGTGCCACCTATCCATCCCTGAAATGTAGTTTTCTAAAGGAAAAAAAAATGAATTCTTTATAATTGTCCAATGAACTGGTTATATGAAATAAAGACCTGGCATATTGATTTCAGCTGGAGAATCCACACTAAGTTGGGGCCTTCAAGGGAAGAGTTAATACACTAATGAAACAGGGGCTTCTTTAGTTGATTAGCTTACCCTTATTGAAATATTTTATTCCCTACTAAATTTTTAGCATACTTAAAATGGAATATAAAATTAATGTGTATTTTTTGTTTATTACTTGGCTTTGCTTTTGATTTTACCTTGTTCAAGACTAAAGAATTGGGTAACACCTACCTCTTTTTAAATATTTATTTACAGTTACTGTCAATTAAAAAAATCCCCTCCACTTTCTTCCTAACCTGTTTTGAAGTAATCAATTAGAGAAAGAGCAATTGCACTTTATAGTGACAATTGACAATTTCTAAATATTAGTAGAATAGGAGCATCATTATGAAATATTGATTTCAACAAATATAAAAAAGAATCTGTGCCTTCTCTCCTCCTCCAATGTGATTAATATTTTTCACATACTTCAAAAACAAGGGTCTCTAATTATATAATTTGGATCAAAGCACCTAGGCTTCCAATATGTGGCCCATCTTGTTGTTGTTGCTAGTAGTAACAATTCTCAAGAGAAATCTTTTTTTATTTGGATTGGAGCTGGTTGAAAAACCAGGTCCAAAGGGTCATCAGTAATAGTCCATTGTCAGCTTGGAAGCATTCCACTTGAGAGCCCTAGGAATCTGTGTTTGGCCTTTTACTGTAAAATATATTATCCATGATGTGAATAAATGATAGTATACTTAGTATATCTGTAGATAATAAAAATATGAAAACAAAAGTCAACTTACTGAATGACAGAGTTGAGATTCAAAAATATCTTGAAAGGGAACATCTAATAAAGTTAGTTTTTCTTTGTGGGGGGGGTGAGCTATAATTACAAATTGCCAATTATCATTAAACAGGATAATTTCTTTTTCCTTTCATTTCCTTTTCAAATGATTACATTGTTTTAAGATATCACCAAAATGGAAACTTGCTCTGCTAATAAAGATATATAACTATTCCAGTATTTCTTTACTAAAATCTTGGCTTAGGGGGTGAAGATTGAATTGATTTGTTTGGAACCAATAAAAGCCAATAAGACTCAGAAAAGAACTTGAAGCTGAGTGTTCTAGACTCTCATTCCCAGTTCTTCATCCATTATACCATCTTGCCTCTGAGTGAATTTTAATAATGAAAAATCTAGTTTTATGTGAATTTTTTAAAAAAAGTATAACTTAAGTAATAATGTTTTGCCAGATAAGCTTAAGTTACATGGTATTCCAGATGAAAAAAGTGATAGCACTAAGGTACTTTACCATTCAATTCTGGAGTGCTGGTGACTCTTCTAAAGAGGGCAGTGTAATAATGAAGGGTCTTGAATGGGAAAATGAAAGGCTTTAGGTGGCAACAAGTTAACTTTAAGGAAATAAACTAACAGAATAAAAGGGAATAGAGAATAGGACCCACATAGAAACTGAGACAGAAGTTAAAGACTTGTCCAGGGTCACAGTTCTAGTATGTGTCAGGGACCAGATTTGTAATCAGGTCTTGCTGACTCCAGAGCCAAGGTACATCAAATGCATCACCTAACTATCACAAAGAAATCTAAGAAACAAAGAAATTTATATTTCATCAAGTATAGTTCCTGCTAATATATTTGGATTTTATAGCAGATGATTTTCTTTAGTCTTTAACTCAGGGATTTTTTTTTTAGGATTTGTAATATCATAATCAAATGTTCCCCTCCCCCTTAAACCCACACAATCCCAAAACCTAGTGAAATAAATACAATATAGTGATGTCTTGCCACATTAATAACCTTGGAGTTTAGGTAATAAGATCAAATGTTATAGGTAGAAGGGGATTTACAAACCTTTTACTCCATTTTTTAAAGTTTACATAAGAGGGAACTGAGGTCCAAGGAAGTTTAGTGACTTGCACATACGTAGACATATACAGAAGTAATGTATGGCATATGTAAACAGATGTAATACATGCCAATACATATACAGAAGTAATAAATGGCAGGTACCATATTTGAACCTAAGTCCTGTTCTTGCAGTCAAGAAACAGTCAGGTCTTTAAGAAAGAATGAGTACATAGAAAAAATTCTTTCTGATGTGTTCAAACTGATATGGATAGCTACTCTACTTTAGGGAAGAGACTAAATGTATATGATGAGATTTTTGTTGGGACTTGAAGGAAGTTAAGAAAGTCAATAGGTGGAGGAAAGGAAGGGAGGTATTCCAAGCAGGGGAACAACCAGTAAAAATGATCAGAGTCAGAAGATGGAATATCTTGTTGGAGAAATAATAAACAGCATAACTGGATAAAAGTATATATATATATATATATATATATATATATATGTATATATATATACTATTACATATATACATATATATACATATATATCTATATATATATATACATATATGTACACACACACACAAGAAAAGAAAACTAGAACAATAGGAAGGGTCAAATTGTGAGGGCCTTAGAGTTTATTGAAAGAGGATGTTGTGATGACATCATAAGAGCTAGGTTTTTAAGATTAGTTTGATAGCTACATGCAGGATGGATTAAAAGAGGTGAGTCAAGTAGACCAACCAGAAGGATATTACAGCAGTGAATGTGTGAAGTGAGGAAGGCTTACACAATTATAGTGGCAGTTTTATAAGATTTATGACATTTTATGAACGTAAAATCATGAGACCCTGACAACAAATTAAATATGGAGGGAGAGGGAATAACAAGTTAAAAGTAATACTTAGAAATTTTGAGGTAGAGCCAAGATGGTAGAGTAAAGCTAGTATTCTCCCAGGATATTTTCCTGAAATAACTTTACACACACACACACACACACACACACACACACACACACACACACACACATACGCAAACATATGTGTGTATTCCAATTATATACAATAGTAGTTTCTGTCTATCATTTTTTGTGAAGTTTTGAGTTTTACAATTTTTCCCCACCCTTCCTTCCTTCTCCACATTCCCAAGACAGACTGACAATTTTTGCATTGTTTCCATGTTATACATTTATCAGAATTGAATGTGTTGAGAGGAAAATCATATCATTAGTGACTTGCTCAAGGTTACAAGTAACAAATGACAGGCATGGTATATTAGAGATAGCAAAATTATGTTGTACCTAAGACAAATTTTTAAAAAAGGAATTGAAGGAATAGACTTTGGGCTTTGTTTAAACTCCACAGTTCTTTCTCTGGATACAAAAGGTATTATCCATCCCAGATATTTATTATAGCATTGGTGAAATGAGCAAGTCCATTAACTTTGGGCATCACCCCCATGTTGTTATTATGGTGTACAATGTTCTGCTTCTGCTCTTTTGCTCAGCATAAATTCATGCAAGTCATTCCAGGCTTCTCTGAAATTCCATCCCTCCTGTTTTCAAGTAGAACAATAGTGTTCCATGACATACATATACGACAATTTGTTCATCCATTCCCCAACTGATGGACTCAATCTCCATTTCTTTGTTAATTCAAACAAAGCTGTTATGAATATTTTTGTACACATGATGTTTTTATCATTTCTTCAGGATATAGACCAAGTAGAGATATTGCTAGATCAAAGGGTTTATACACATTTTTATTGCCCTTTTGGTATAATTCCAAATTGCTCTCCAGTAAGGTTGGATCACTTCACAGATCCACCAACAATTCATTGGTGTCCCAGATTTCTCACATCCCTTCCAACATTAATCATTGTTCTTTCTGGTCCTATTGGCCAATCTGAGAGGTATAATACGGTACCTCGGAGATGCTATAATTTGCATTTCTCCAATCAGTAATGATTTAGAGCAGTTTTTCATATGATTATGGATAGATTTGATTTCCTCACCTTTAAATTACCTTTGCATATCCTTTGACCATTTGTCTAATGGGGAATGACATTTTTTTATAAATTTAATTCAGTTCTCTTTATATTTTAAAAATGAGTCCTTTGTCAGAAATTCTAGTTGTAAAAATATTTCCCTATTTGTGCAAAAGCTTTTTAATTTAATGCAATCAAAATTATCTAGTTTGTTTTTAATTATGTTCTCCATTTCTTTCTTGGTTATAAACTGCTTCCCTTATCATAGATCTGGCAGGTAAACTATTTCTTGATTGAGTTTGCTTATAATATTGTCTTTTATGTCTAAATCCAGTACCCATTTTGATATTATCTTGGTATAAGATGTGAGATATTGATCTAATCCAAGTTTCTACCATAGCAAATTCCAATTTTTCCAAGTTTTTATTAGAGAGTTCTTATCTCAAAACTGGACTCTTTAGGCTTATCAAACAGAAGAATACTGTAATCATTCCCTGCTCTCACTTTTTCAACTGAACTATTCAAGTGATCTACCACTCTGTATCTTAGTCAATACCAGACACTTTTGATGACTGATGCTTTTTTTTTTTTAGGTTTTTGCAAGGCAAATGGAGTTAAGTGGCTTGCCCAAGGCCACACGGCTATTAATATTAAGTGTCTGAGTCCAGATTTGAACTCAGGTCCTCCTGACTCCAGGGCTGGTGCTCTGTCCACTGCACCACCTAGCTGCCCCAACTGATACTTCATAATATAATTTTAGATCTGGTAAAACTAAGCCTCCTTCTTTCGCACTCCCCTCCCCCAAAATCCCTTGTTGTTCTTGACTTTTTATTTCCCCTTATGAATTGTTACAACTTTTTTTTCTAACTCATTACAAAAGAACTTTAAATGAAGCCTCTCCACAGATCTTAAAGCTACCTATGCCACCAAAAAAGGAGCAAACAATTTCTCAACTCAAGATATGGTGGAGGATCTCCAATAAAGATCTTTCTCTTTTGGGTTAAAAAGAATATATAGCCCAGTGTAGGCAGTAGGATTGGAAAGCCAGTGGGAAGCTCTTAGCCACAGTGTAGCTCGGGTCCTGGCTTGGGAAGCCAGCTGGAAGGGTCCCAAGTCCAGACAAATTTTTGTCTTGGGAACACTAAGAAAACAGACAGGACTGGTTGGGAACAAGTCACTACCTAGGCAAAACCTGGGCACAAAAAAGATAACAGACCTTTGCATTGGCAACCTGAGCTGATTAGAAAACACCTTTGCAAGCAAGAAGTCAGGGACCAGATCTCAGTCCCAACTCAAAAAAAATGTTTGGGGCAATACTCCCTAAACCAGGAGCAGAGATCACCAACATAAGCAAAAATGTCCCAAACGAGTGCTAACCATAGAAAGTTAATATTCAGATGGGGGGTGATAAAAACGTCATCTCAAAAGAAGAGAACAGTGACAACTTGCTTACATCTGAATCCTCAAAAGAGTTTGTCAATTGACCGCAAATTCAAAATTTCATGGAAGAGTCAAAAAAGGATCTTAAAAATCAAATAAGAGAGGAATAAGAGCCAAAAATTGACTGAAGAAATCAACTTCTTTAAAAATAAAAGTAAAGTAAAAATGACCAACTGGAAAAATAATATAATTCGTGAAAAAGTAAAATTAACCAACTGAAAAAGGAAAGAAAAATCACTTAAAATTAAAATTAGCAAAGTGGAAAAAGAAACAGAAAATAAAGTCCTAAAAAATTGAATTGGGTAAATGGAAGCTACTGACTATATGAGACACCAAGATTCCATCAAACAAAACCAAAAATCTGATGAAAAAAAAATAGAAGAAAATATAAAATACCTTCTAGGAAAAGCAAATGGCATGGAAAATAAATCTAGAACAAGAAGACAAAATAATCCTTGAAAGTATCCACAGAAAACCTCCAGAAAGAGACCTCAAAATAAATACTCCAAGGAATACTGGAACCAAATTCCAAAATTCTCAGTTAAAGGAGAAGATACTGCAGTCAAGAAGAAGCAATTTAAATACCAAGGAACTACTGTCAGCATTACACAGGTCTTACCAGCATCAATATTAAAGGATCAGAAGACCTAGAATAAGATATTTCAAAGGATGCAGGATTACAACCAAGAATTAACTGCTTGGCAAAATTCAGCATATAATTTCAGGAGAAAAATGACTTTCAATGAAATATAGGACTTCCAAAGTTTTCTGATCAAATGTCTAAACCTGAACAGAAAATTCAATCCTCAAATACAAGATTCAAATACAAATATAGCAGATAAAAAATTACAGGGAGACATAGAGAGCAAAACTATAGTGATGGTGAATCTCAATCTCACTCCCACAGAATTAGATAAATTACAACCACATAGAAAGCAAAAAGGAAGTTACGAATGTGAATAGAATTTTAGAAAACTTAGATATGAATTTTTTATTTTATATATAATATATATTTATAATTTGTTTTCCAATTATTTTCAATAGTAGTTTCAACCAATCATTTTTTTTGCAAGGTTTTGAATTTTACAATTTTTCCACCACTCTCCCTTCCCTCTGCCCTTCCTCTGCCCTCCCCGCAAAAGAAGGCAATCTGATAGCTTTGTATATTTGTTTCCATGATATGTATATATCAAAATTGAATGTATTGAGAGAAAAAACATATCCTTAAGGAAGAAAGAAATAATTATTAGAGAGAATAATATGTAATACATATGTAATACATAAGGTGACTTTTTATAAATAGAAGATAATCTTTGGTCTTTGTTTAAACTCCACAGTTCTTTCTCAGGATACAGATGATATTTTCCATCACAGTTCCCCTAAAATTGTCCCTGATTATTGCACTGATGGAGTGAGCAAGTCCATCAAGGTTGATCCTCACTCCATGCTCTTCTGGTTCTTCATCTGACTCAGCATCAATGCCTGCAAGTTTCCCAGGCTTCTATGAAATCCCAACCATTCTGATTTCTAATAGAATAATAGTGTTCCATCACATGTATATACCACTATTTGTTCAGTCATTCCCCAATTGATGGACATCCTCTCAATTTCCAATTTTTGCCACTACAAACAGAGTTGCTATGAACATATTTCTACATGTGAGGTTCTTAGGATATAGACACAGTATTTCTGGATTAATTTTGTACATTTCATTTCCCTTTGGACATAATTCAAAATTTTCTCTCCAAAAAAGGTTGGAGCAGAAAACTTAGATTGTATAAACTTCTGGAGAAAATTAAATTGAGTATAGAAAGGAAATCTCTTTTCACTGCAGTGTATGGCAATATTGATCATGTACAAGGACATAAAAACTTTACAATTAAATGCAGAAAGGCATTTAATAAATATAAAATGCATCCTTTCCAGATTATGCTGCAATAGAATTATATATGATGAAGGGTCATGAAACACAAACTAAAAATGAATTACAAACTAAATAACCTAATTTTTAAAAAATGAGTGGATCAAACAACAAATTGTAGAAATAATCCATTATTTCATCCAAGACAATGACATCAATGAGAAATCATGCCAAAACTTATGGGATGCACCCAAAGCAGAAATTTTTAGAGTAAATTATATATTTTTCATGCTTCTATGAATAGAGAAAAGAGGAAATCAATGAATTGCACATTCTACAAAAAAAAAGATTGAAAAAGGAAAAAAATTAAAAATCCCCAAGTAAATACCCAGTTAGAAATTCTGAAAACCAAAGGAAAAAATAATAAAATTAAGAGAAAACCATTGATCTAATAAATAAAAAGAGTTGGTTTTATGAAAAAGCCAATAAAAATAAATAAATATCAAAACAATCTGATTTAAGAAAAGAAAGAAAACCAAATTATCAATATCAAAAATGAAAAAAGGTGAACTAAGCAACAATGAGGAAGAAATAAAAGAAAGATAATTTGGAGTTATTTTGACCAACTCTATGCCAAAAATATTGACAATCATAGTGAAATGAATGAATATATACAAAAAATGTAAACTACCCAGATGAACAGAAGAGGAAATGAAATAGTTAAATAACCCCATTTCAGAAAATAAAATTGCAGAAAGTCAATAAACTCCATAAGAAAAACTACCAGATCCAGATGGATTTTCAAGTCAATTTTATCAATTAGGGATTAATTATAATTCTATTTGAATTATTTTTAAAAATAGGAAAAGATATTCTGCCAAATACTGTGACACCATTATGGTACTGATGCCTAAATAAGGAAGAATAAAAACAGGAAAGGGAAAATCATAGACAATTTCCTTTATGAACATTGATGTACATATTTTGAATAAAATTTTAGCAAAATGATTGTAAGTTATTACAAGGATAATACACCATGATCAGGCAGAATTTGTACCAGATAGACGTGTGTTTCAACATTAGGAAAGCCATCAATATAGTTGACCATATCAATAACAAAAAAATCCCAAAATTGATATGATTATCTCAACAGATACTGAAAAAACCTTTGACAATATACAATACTCAATCTTATTTAAAAAATTAATAGTTTAGGAATAAATGGAATTTTCTTTAGCAGAATCTATCTAAAAACCATCAAAAACATAGGGAAATATATATATATAATAGGGATAAGGTATTTCCAGTAAGATCAGGGGTGAAAGAAGTTTGACCATTATCACCAATATTATTCAATATAACATTAGAAATGTTAGCTTTTGGGATGGCTAGGTGGCGCAGTGGATAGAGCACTGACCCTGGAGTCAGGTGTACCTGAGTTCAAATCCGGCCTCCGACACTTAAGGATTACCTAGCTCTCTGCAAAATGATTGTAAGTTATTACAAGGATAATACACCATGATCAGGCAGAATTTGTACCAGATAGACGTGTGTTTCAACATTAGGAAAGCCATCAATATAGTTGACCATATCAATAACAAAAAAATCCCAAAATTGATATGATTATCTCAACAGATACTGAAAAAACCTTTGACAATATACAATACTCAATCTTATTTAAAAAATTAATAGTTTAGGAATAAATGGAATTTTCTTTAAAATAATTAGCAGAATCTATCTAAAAACCATCAAAAACATATATATATAATAGGGATAAGGTATTTCCAGTAAGATCAGGGGTGAAAGAAGTTTGACCATTATCACCAATATTATTCAATATAACATTAGAAATGTTAGCTTTTGGGATGGCTAGGTGGCGCAGTGGATAGAGCACTGACCCTGGAGTCAGGTGTACCTGAGTTCAAATCCGGCCTCCGACATTTAAGGATTACCTAGCTCTGTGACCTTGGGCAAGCCACTTAACCCCATTTGCCTTGCAAAAAACCTAAAAAAAAAAGAAAAGAAATGTTAACTTTCACAATATGAGAAGAAAAAGAATTCAAGGAATTAGAATTGGTGATGAGGGAGCAAAGTTTTCTTTCTTTGAAGACAATATGAGAATATAGTCAAAGAACCCTAGAAAATCAACAAAAACTACTGAAGCAATCAACTTCAACCAAAAAAAAAGCAGAATTTAACATAAACTCATATAAATCATCAGGATTTCTATATATGAAAGCAAACCCCCAGGGGCAAGACATAGAATAATAAATTGCTTTTAAATTAACTTTAGATAACATAAAACATTTGGAAATCTATATCCCAAGACAAACCCAGAAACTATATGACCATCATTACAAAATACCTTTTGCACAATTAAAGTCAGATCAAAAAACCTGGAAAAAATGTTATTTTCTCATAGTTAAAGCTAGTCAATATTATAAAATTGACAATTCTACTCAAATTAAAATCCTTATTCAGTGTCACAGCAATTAAACTTCCAAGAAACTATTTTCAAGAGTAATAAAAATAGCAACAAAATTCATCTGGAGCACCAAAATGTCAAAAATATCAAGGGAATTGATAAAAATACAATGGAAGGTGTCCTCATGATATAAAATCTAAAACTATACTATAAAGCAGCAGTCATCAAAGCCATCTGGTACTGGATACAGAATAGACTAATGGACTAGTGAATTAGAGTAGAGACAAAAGAAGCAGAAGTAAGTGACTATAGTAACTATTTACCAGCACAAAGATTAGATTCTGGCATAAGAACTCAATATTTGACAAAAATTGCAGGAAAACTATAAAGAAATATGGCAAAAACTAGGTGTAAACCCACATCTTACACTATATATATATATACTAAAATAAGATCAAAATGTGTATATGATGTAGAAATAAAGGGCAATGTTATAGATCAATTAAAAGATCAAGAAATTATCTATCAGATGGATGGAAAGGCAAGAATTTATGATCAAACAAAAAAATAGAAAATATTATAAGTTACAAAAATGGATGATTTTGACTATATTAAATTAAAAATGTTTGCACTAATAAAACATGCAGTCAAGATCAGAATGAAAATATTAAACTTGGAAATAATTCTCACAGCTAATATTTCTAATAAAGGTCTAATTTATAAAATATAAGAAAATTAAATCAAATTTATGAGTTCACAAGTCATTTCCCCATTGATAAATGATTACAGGATATTAACAGTAGATTTTCAAATAAAGAAATCAAAGCTACATATAGTTTTATTAGAAAGCTATCCAAGTCATTATTTATTAGATAAATGTATATTAAAAGAGCTATGAGTTACCACCTCACACCTATCAGATTGAATAAGATGACAGAAAAGCAAAATGATCAGTGTTGGAGAGGATAACAGAAAATTGGGACATTAATGCAATGTTAGTGGAGTTGTGAAATGATTCAGACATTCTAGAGAGCAATATGGAACCATGCCCAAAGAGCAATAAAACTGATTATATACTCTTTGACCCAACTATACCAATACTAGGTCTCAAAGAAATTAAAAAATAACAGGAAAAGTCTCATATGTTCAAAAATATTAATAGCAACTCTTTTTGTAATGGCAAAGAATTGGAAATTGGAAATTGAGGAGATGCCCAACAATTGGGGAATGGCTGAAGAAGTTATTGAAAATGAATATTACCAAGTATTATTGTTCCATAAGAAACCATGAGTTGTCAGAATTTAGAGAAGCATGGAATTATATGAACTGATGCTGAGTGAATGGAGCTGAACTAAGGAAATATTTTACACATTAACAGCAATGCTGTGCTATGATCAACTCTGATGGCTACAGCCCCTCTCAGTAGTTCAGAGACCAAAGACAACCCTGAGAGACCTATTATGGACAATACCATTCACATTTAGATAAAAATATCAGAGTCTGAATGCATACTAATATATATATATATATATATATATATATATATATATATAATATATATAATATGTAAATATACAAAAATGACTTCACTCTGATGGGAGAAAGTGAAGAATTAAGAAATCTCTTGATGAGGGTTAGAGATTACAAAATTTGTCTTGAAGTTTAATATTAAAAATTACAACAGGGGTGGCTAGGTGGTGCAGTGGATAGAGCACTGGCCCTGGAGTCAGGAGTACCTGAGTTCAAATCTGACCTCAGACCCTTAATCATTTCCTAGCTGTGTGGCCTTGGGCAAGCCACCTAACTCCATTTGCCTTCCAAAAATCTAAAAAAAAATACAACAACAACAAACAAAACCTCACCAAACTAATCTTGGCAAAGAAGATCATCACTTTCTAGCAAATAGAGGAAGATAAAATGGAAGTAGTGTCAGATTTATGTTCTTAATCATAAAGATCATTCCATTTGCTGACTGAACTCATGAAATTAAAAACACTTGTCCTTTGTACTAAAAGCTATGCCAAATCCGAACAGGAAACCACAAAACCAAGACATCACCTTGCCAGCAAAGGTCCAATGTAATCAAATCTATGATTATTTCAGTAGCAATATATGACTGTGAGTGTTGGGCTTTATAAAAAGCTAAGCAACACAAAATTGATGCTTTCAAATTGTGATGCTGGAGAAGACTTTTGAGTCCCTTGGGCAGAGAAAGGAGATCAAAACAGTCAATACTTAATTCAAACTATTCACAGGAACATTAAATGCTGAAGCTAAAACTTTTAATGTTTGACCAAATAATGAGCAAAAAAGAACACATTGGAAAATACTCTGATGACAGGAAAGAATGAAGGTAAAAAATTAATAGAGACCAGCAGAGGATGAGATGAATCAATAATGGCATGGAAACAATGAACATTAATTTTGGACAAACTTTGAGAAATAAGGGAAGATAGAAGACTTAGTTGTGCTAGGATCCATGGGATCACAAAGAACTGGCAATAAATGAATAACTGGATAACAATAACATTAATAGAGCATTTATTGAAAATATTCTCATCCATAAGATTATTAGTGTGATGATTATTGATAGTTTATTCATTTTGCCTTATGATTATGATTTCCATAAAACATTTTAGTGACTAATTACAATGGATGAAATAATTAATGTCATGTCATTTTGTACTATGATTGCTTTCAATCTTATATGAATGAAATTAATGTGAAAAAACATATAGAATGATATAGTCAAAGGTAGAGCAGAAAATTATGTACCACGGAACTTCAAAGATGAGCTTCACTATCAATTCCTTCAGAAATCTAAATCATTTCTATATCCTGAATGTAGCATCAGGAGACTTAAGTAAAAGAAACAGATGAGTTAAATAAATAAAAAAATATATTTTAAAGTACTTCTATGTAAAATGTGTCACATAAGCTATAAGAGTTTCATGTTCCAATAATTCATTAAATCCAAGGTTAACTAACTTTACATGCTGGGCAGACAGATTTAAATACTGTCAGATGTAAATGAACGAAGACAGTGTCATGTTTTCCTCACTATCAACAAATGTTACAAATGTTAAAACTTAATTTGAGAATTTCCCTCAGATGGATTGGCATGTGATAGCATTTTGAAAAGACTAATAGATGGTTCAAAGTAATTGATTAAGCAAATTGTTGGAAGTTTCAGGCTTGTGTATTCTTTCTATGTGTTTACTAAATGACTTTGAGGGAATTTGTTTGACATCAAATCAAAAGAGTTTTGTAGGAATTGCATTATCTGTTTCGTGACAGTGCATAATGAGCTACTGAATGAAGGATTATCTACCTTCTGTGGTTGAATAATCAAATGGGATAGATTTGTGTTTTCCTCTCAAAGTGTATTTCACTGGAATGTATAACTTGTTAGCTCTCTGGATCTTTTTTATTGATATTTTGTTTTTTGCAAATACACCTTATGAATGTTTTTCAACATTCATGCATATGCATATGTATATTTTTAAGTTACACAATTTCCTTCCAACCTTCCTTCTCACTCAGCACCCCTCAGAGACAGTCAGGTTAATACTGTACATCCACAATTGTGTTAAACATGTTTACAGATTAATCATTTTTGTTAAGAGGAATTAGGATTAAGGGAAAAAATACATAAGAGGTGTTTTTAAAATTGAATGTGATGTTCAGCTGATTCTGTAGGATTTTGTTTTGTTTTGTGTTTCTTTCTATAGATGCGAGTCATATTAACCATAGCCAGTCTAATAGGATTGTCCTAGCTCTCTGAACTGCTGAGAGCAACTATATGCATCAGGGTTGGTCATCTCACAATGTTGTTGTAAATGTGTACAATGTATGCATTAACTCTTAGTTCTGCTCCCTTTGCTCAGCATCAGATCCTTTAATCTGTACTCCATGCTTCTCTGGAATTTGATCATTTATGGTTTTTAATATAACAGTAGTATTCCATAATATTTATGTACCATAGCTTGTTTAACCATTCCCCCCATTGATGAATATTACTTCAATTTCCAATTCTTTGGCACTAGCTCCCTGGATATTTTGAGCAATATTCTGAATTCCTATTCAGACCAGATAGGTAAACATTTTTAAGAATATTGCTCCATATGTTCAGCAAAATGGTGATTCAAAACCATTTTCTAGCTTATATCTATTTCAAATCTTTTCCTATACATATGTATTTATTTAGATACATACATACATACATACACAGACACATATTATATTCCAACATCAGTGGTGATGTTGCACTATTTAAGGGAGAAGCTGAATTGATGAGATAACAGAAACTTTGAAATATTTCCTCTCTCATGGAAACCATCTGATTCTGCAACTTCAGTTACCAAGTGTTTGCAGAGAAACTCTTAAAGTTACAATATAAGATCATTTTATATTTTCTGTCTATAGGATAGTTCCAGCCAAATTCCTAAATTATACCTCCTCAGGCATCATCCATACACTCAAAACTTAATCACTTTCTCACATTATTTTGACAGTCAATATACTAACATTCTGTTGGACCCAGGGATTCATCAGTCCCTGATAGAATCAGCTTCAACTAATAACATGACAGTAATATTAAATTTATAGGATTCCATTTATATGTAACAATTTTGCGACCAACTGGACAGAGGTGTAAAATTCCTAAGTTTTCTTTCCATACTTTAAAAGCATCCCCATTGCTGTTCTGATGACTATTCTCCAATGTCTTTCTCCTAGCCATGGTCCTCCCTTATACACCATTGACTTTAGCTTAATTAAACCACCTGAATCCTCTTCATCAAGGCAAAACTTACTCTTTTTTTAGTTTTTATTTTTGGCAAGACAATGGTGTTATGTGACTTGCCCAAGGTCACACAGCTATGTAATTATTAAGAGTCTGAGGCCTTATTTGAACTTAGGACTTCCTGACTCCAGAGCCACTGCTCTATTTGCTGTTAACACCTAGCTGCCCCTGAAACCAACTCTATTTTTGAAGACATCATTTGCTAGCCAAGGGAAACATAAAAATCACCTCAAATGAATCTAACTACATTAATATAGTCTGAAGCTAGGAACTTCCTCTTTCTGAAAGAATCATTTAGTCATTTCCCTTCCACATTTTTGACCATGCAGCAAATTAGTTACGAACAGGATTTCCCATTTTTTTTCCAACTACAGAAACTCTTCTCTCAGAAACTAAAAGTCAAAATATGTATCCTATTTCAAAAACATCTCTGGGACTAAATGACGTAATACCCTAAACTGGAATATAGCTATAAAAGAGTTTTGCTTATTAAAAAGAAAAAGATATATTAATGGTTGGCAGGAATAGTACAAAATATAAATCTATAAAGACACTCACATGTATGTGTGCATACACACACACATACACATCTACATGAGATAGCTAGATGAAACAGAGTTTGGAGCATTAGATGTGGAATCAGAAAGTCCACCTAAGACATTTACTATCTATGCGACCTTGAGGCAAATTACTTTCCCTTGTTTGCCTTAGTTTCCTCATCTGTAAAGATGAACTAGAGAAGGAAATGATAAACCATGCCAATGTCTTTGCCAAGAAAACCCTAAATGGCATCATGAGAAGTTAGACAAGTCTGAAATGACTAAACAACAGGGGATGGTTTCAAGACTGATTGTAAGAGATGGACAGGTAGCACAGTATTGGTGACAGGATTTAAGTCACAGCTACAAACATGCAGATGGAGTTAATCAAATTGAGGTACTTAAGGAGAAATACAAACAAATGTTTATAGCAAGATGGATAACTACTGATGACAAAGAAGAGGTAAAATGATATGACTAGAATTTGTAGTCTATTATCTTTAAACTGGCAAAGAGAAAAAGTAAAAATCAATTTGAGCAAGATGGTTTTAAAAAATAAACACTACCCCTCAAAGACATGTTTAGATAAAACATGTAGAAGAATTGGTTGTTTATACTTTCTATTGTTGACCTTTAGAAAATCCTAGAGGTGGTGAAAAGTGTAAAAGGACTAGAGGTATATCAATGTCTCAGTTTTTGAAAGTAAATATATTTTCAAGCCATGCATAAATTAGTGAGTTTGAGTTTTGTAATTGACAAAGTTCTAGAGCATGTTACTAAAGGGATAATGTGTGCAATTATGAAAGGTATCATAGGTCTCCTCCTCCCCAAGAAAAAAATGCCATATTATTTATACTCTCCTGTTTTTAAAAGATTTGCTAGACTAGTAAATCAAGTAAACATACCCGGATGATGATAAGGTATTTTCTAAAATATTAATTATATTCCTGTGAACAAAAATGATAAATGTAATTTAGGGAATAGAAAAAATTGGTGAACATCATTCCAAACTCCCTCACTTAAGAAAAAATTTGGAATCAGATTTAAGTTGCTTAACAGAGGTTAATATGATAAGAAGATGAATAAATATGAAACAAATTCAAATTTTTTATGACTCCCAAAACAATAAAGTGGATAAAGTAATATGTAAAGTGTGTCTAAAATCAACAAATTATGGTCAAAGACTCAGTACTGCCATGCACAAGGAAGCAGCATTCTCCAGTGGAGTGCCCTAGACAATCTGTCCTTAGTTCCATTCTAGTCACCATCTTTAACTGATGACTTGAATGAATGATTTTCAGTTGTATAAATCATAGAATACTAGAAATATTAGGTTATTGGAAGACTAAATCAAAAACTGGAAGGTATGTGACATATTACAATTATAGGCCAAAATTAGTTGATGAAGTTTCACAAGGACAAATATATACTAGGTTTAAAAAAATCAACTGCAAAAATATTGAATGGAGCAAATCCAGTAAAATAAGTGTGTTTTAAGGTCTTTTGGTTCTAATGCATTGAAGCCTGATATCACATAAAATATTATATGGCAGACCAAAAAATGACATATTAGGCTATACTGACTCATGATATTTTGAAAGAGGGTCCATCCATATCTCTCCTATCATTAAATTTGCTGAAAATAGTGAGTAGTGATTCATTACTAGGATTTGAGAACTCTTAAAACAATATCTGTATTTCAATATAATTTACCATGCAATCACATATTTTGTGAATTCTAAAACTCTTTTAAATAGCCATGTGAATGTCTAATCATAGCTTTTATTTTTGATACATAGAAATTTATTCTTCAGGTGTCTTTTGGACCTTTGAGGTCCCTTCCAACTCTAAGATTAAAGGATACTATAACCACTACTAATAATAGTACATGATTTTAAAAGCAGAAAGCTTTCACTTATTTGCAAACTTTCTTATACAAGGTACACTATGAATTTACTTAAACAAAGCTGATGGAAGCTAAATTGAGACTAATAAATCAAACAGACCTACAAGAAATGCTTGACAACTGTTAAATTTACAATTCCAGGAATCAGAACATTCAACAGTAGAGTTAGCTAACTTTATTGCCTTGGAATCACCTACTATCAAAGCAATATTATGAATTCTAGCTTTCTGATATGTTATGTTCACATTACAGTCTTATTTTAGCATCAGAGGAAAATTAAATTCCTAAATATAGAATGATATCAGAGTAGTGCTTTATTCTAAGATGTTTATATCCATTCTGAATAATAATCATTCTATTTCCTTTTCCATTATGCTATGAAGTTAAAAATTTAGACTGGTTATAGCATCATTGATTAAGAGCAGAAAGGAGCATTAGAGATCATCTCATCTAACCCTTTCTTGGTATAGATAATAAAATCAGAGCCAGAAAGAATTTGATTACTTAGTTAATAATGGTAGAAACAGAATTTGAAGGTACTTCCTGACATTGCCTGCAGCTGATGAGGCTTTACCCAAACTTGCATGCTAATTAAATGTCTTAATATTCCACTCACAATTAAACTCACTTTCTTTGCTATCATTCATAATTAATTTCTAAATGAATAGAATGTATGCTTCATGTGGGTCAGGATCATCTCATGTTTGTATTTGCTTAGTTTGGCACAGTGTTTGTTACATGCTTAAATAAATGCTTTCTTTTATTCATCACCAAATCACAATTTGTAAAAATGAAACAAATATTAAAATCAAGCTAGTACTAAAGTAAAATCTATTAAAATTGAAATAAAGTTAAATTTTCAGTCAATTCCAAGTTTCACACATTTCAAAATTATTCTTCTAAACCCTCTGTACTTTTCCTTTGAAGTTTGACTAAGCCAAGGTATATAGAAGAAAATAATTCTCTTTTCAAAATCCTTTTTTGAGCTTTGGTTTTCTCTTGGGGCAATGACAGCATAGAATTATAGGACACAACATTACCATTATAAATATTAGATGAGTATTAAATGAAATAATTATTTATTTTCAAATATATTAGTGAGTTTTAATAAACAAATTTTAGCATAATCATTTTCTGTCAAATGGAAAATGCTAGTCTTTCTTATATTTTGAATCATATAGTGTTCAATTTGTAATTTGAATATAGGCCTTATTAAAGACCAAGTTAGATGGCTACTTGAAGTTATTAATTTGTCCAAGATTTAACTAACATGCTTAGCAAATATGTTAATTTAAATATGATGTCAAGTGGCTTACTTCCAGATACCTGATGTTCTAAACAAGGGTGGTTAATTAACACTTGTGATGAAAACCCAATTAAAGTGTGCTTATCAGTGACTAGAACTTAAATATATGACAGGAAAAACTTTTGCTCTATCCAATGAAGCATTATATAAAAGCATTCTGCCCAGGATAGATGGGACAATTGCTTTTCAGTTTTTGATTATTTAATCATTCATCCTTCCTTTTTCTCTTTTGATGAAATTTGTTTGAAGAGGTATAAATTTTCCTGTATAGACTTTGTCTATATGCAGAATTTATTATTATTTTCATGGCTTATAATAATTCTTTCATGCTGATGACTCATGTTAATGTCTTCAGGCTTGGCATCTCACCTGATCTCTAATCTTGTTTCACTAATGACTGCTACTGAAAATTTTCACCAGTATTTTAAAGTTCTCTCAAGATTCTAATATCCAAATAGCATATTATCATCCTTTCTTTCTGAATAACATTTTTTCCCTTCCACTGCAATTACTACTGACTTAGTTATCTAGACTCCAAATATTAAAGAGGGCTTTAATTCTCAAATCAATGTTGAAAAGTTCATTGTGTTAGAAAAATTATGGATATGTGTTTGTATACATATAAACATTGTTTCTCTTTGGTTCTTTCAGTCATGTTATAGTTTCTACATGCTTACTATTTCATATGTATTAGTCCCATTTCCTCAACCAGTTTATAAGTGCTATTTATCACATCAGGTAAGACACATGTTGGGACTTAATGGAACCTTGGATATCAAATCTTTGAGATGTCATGGTATGGTGATTTCAAAGGAATTAGAATATGTACAAACAAACTTGTAAAACCTACAGATTTAAAATGATAGTTCCCCATATAATTCCCTATTCTGAAAGTTGTGGGTACAGTCATAGATAATACAGAACATGATTCAATTAAATTTGTACTAATTGCAATACTAGCAGAATGATAGAAGTGATATTTATGAACACAGAAAATCAAGCACCATTCATGGAAGGAATAAAAGAACAACTCTCCTTACTGTTGTATTTACTACCTTTCTGCTCTCCATCAAGCCATTTTGCCTCTATGGACTTTATCTTCAAAGTAAGTCATTATCCGGCTGGAAACTAGCACTTTTCTAGCATCTTCCAGAACTTGGACAACATTACTGTAGTTTTTGAAAGCAAAGGATTCCTTCTATGATATAACTGTATTGGAGAAGAATATCGGTAGAAGGTGAATTTTTATTTATTAGAAATAGCAGAGATATAATTGACATGGTGGTTAATGGACTGGACCCAAAGTCAGAAGGATGTGAGTTCAAATTTGACCTCAGACAATTTTGGCTGTGAGCCTGGACAACTTGTGTTTCAGTTTCCTTATCTGTAGAATTGTTGTTCTAATTTTATGTCTAAGGAGAGTCATAAACAACTGGCATAGGCAGTTGGATGGTACAAAAGTGGGAGTGCTGGACTTAAAGTCATGATGACCCAAATTTCAATTTGACGTCAGAGATATAGCACCTATATTACTCTGACTAAATCACTTACCCTCATTCTACCTTAGTTTTCTCACCTGTAAAATAAGGAAAATCATAAAACATAGTATGCAGGGTTATTGGGAGGATCAAATGACAGTATTCATAAGGCATCTTACAAATATTAAAACATGATAGAATTGTTTGGTATTATTAATATTACTATAAGAAATAAAAATCTATTGATGTTTATGACCAATGAAAATACCCAGCAATCTAAGAAAAAAATGGTTGTCAGAAACCCAACTTCCTTCCATCAAATCAATTAGCAAGCTTGTATTGAACACTTAATGTTTGCATTTACTATTCTAATCTAGACAAAGTGAGATATCACCTTTCCTGTAGAGGCTTACATTTAAGTGAGAAGCCACAATATATTTATAGGGGCATAGGGTCAATTGAAAGTTCTAATATTATACTAACAATACAAATTTAATAAATTTTTCATTTATTTGATCAAAAAAAATTTATTAAGTGACCACTATACATAGATTTTATAGTTTTTGGCAATTTATTATAAGATTATTATTATTATCTTCATAGCTGTCCAACATGTAAAACTCAACATATTTCAAAGTGAGCTTAATTTTACTCCTCTAAGCCTCCTAATCCTAGTTCTGTTCAGTAGTTGTATGACATTAGATTTGTCATTAATTCTTTAGTTTTCAGTTTACTTTACTGTACAATTAAATTACCTCTAGATAATCCCTGAAGTCTTTCCCATCCCTAAATCTACAATTTTACTTTACTCTGTCTGAATTGATGAGTTCAGTCGGTCATATTGGTATTTGTGACATCTCATATTCATATCCTTGCTATCTTTGAATGACATCTGTCATTTAAAAAGTACTTATAAAGTCAGGCATTCCACTAAAGATTTTATAATTATTGACTCATTTTATTCTCACAACAGCTATTCATTGTAGCTATCATTATTCTTCATTTTATAAATGGGGAAATTAAGCAAACATAGGTCACATGACTTACCCAGGGTCACATATCTAGTAAGTGTGTAAGATCATATTTGAATTCTGAATCAGAAGTTTTAGTGATTATAGGTCTGGGATTCTACCCATTGTCCCACCATTGGCCCCAATATTGAATTAATATTGAACATGCCCACTCTTACATCTCTCTTCTCTAATGTATTACAGATAAGTGGATCAGATCTATCTATCTGTCTGTCTCTCTCTCTCTCACACACACACACAAACACACACACGCACACACACAAACACACACACATGCACACACACAAACACACACACACACACACGCCATTCTCTGAGGAATCTTAGGTGTTCATAAAACAATATTAGCAGTTCCATGAGGTTAAAACTATTTTCACAATAACAAGGTATTTTAATTTCTAATATAATAAATTTTAATAAGTATAATTCACAAAATCAAAAGAAATTGAGAGTTCTTAATAATTTTAAGAGCACAAAGGGATTCTGACACCAAACATTTGAGGACCATTGATCTAGATTATATAATCTATGAAAACAGAAAACACAAAAATATAGATTTAGAGCTCAAAGGATTCTTAGAAGTTCAGTTGCTTCAATTCATCCATTAGAACACTGAAGTCCAGAGACAATGATGAGACTTAAACTCATTTTTAGAATTTCAAATCTAGTATTCTTTTATCATTCTACCATGCTGCTTTGCAATCTACATATTCTCCTGGATTCTTATTATTATGCTTAGTAAGGAACTGGGAGTTATATAGAATGAATAGTAAATGGAGAGTGAATGTTTAGCTTAAATAAAGCAGACATTTTGGCAAGAGTTAGAATATTCATCAATAAACTCTCATTAAATATTTATGATAAAGCAAAGTAATACATTAAATTTGCTGGAATAAATACCTCAAATATATATATATATATGTATATATATATATACAAATTATTTTTATTGAGTAGAAAGTCAAATTGTGGAAAACAATATGGAATCATTAATATAAAATACATGTAAACAAATAAAAATACTTGGGAAGGGGCAATATTAGTTTAAGTGGGGAGATAGTCAAGAAAAGCTTCAAGCAAAAGATGACACAAACTAAACTGTGAGGGGAAATGAAAACAAGTAGTAATTATAATAGGCAAAGTTATATTAGTAGGTACTTTACAAGCTCAGGGGACAACTTGAGCCTGAAATGTTGTATTGTACAAATAGTGTCTAAGTCTATTTTGACTGGAATGCAGAAAATATGAAGGAAGGGAGCAGTGAAGCAACTCTTGGAGCAAACTGCATGGTACAAAGTGAAATAAGCACAATTAAATATTTAACAGTCAATTAATATGGGGGAGGAGAAAAAAATCCAAAAACCATCAATGCACCAGTCTTGGCACTTCAAGCAAGAAAACTACTTGACATTTTCACCTAAAATTCTTTCTGTAAGTGGATTCAGGTGTCTGGAAAATTGAGGTGTGTGTTTTCAGGAGAAAATGGTTGACTTGAAGTCCTGGATCTGCAGCTGAGTTAGTTATAGGAGCTCTTTGAACTTCAGTTTCTTATGTAAAATCAGAAGATAAGATTAAATTATCTCTGGGTCTCATTCTGATGCATAATCTTGGGTTTCCTAATTTTTTTATTCCAAATTTTCTATAGCAATTCATTTTTTTTATTGGAGCTTCTCTGGATCTTTGTTCTTCCACTTTTAGTTCTTTTCTCCCTGGAACATATGAAATTAAAGAAGTCCAGTATTCCTGGCTCAGAGAAGAGTGATTAATTTTCAGGGCATGAGTCTGTGTGTGTGTGTGTGTGTGTGTGTGTGTGTGTGTGTGTGTGTGTGTTCATTTGTCAAACAAAAGTTTTTGGAACTTAATAGGCATTTAACAGAGTGTAGAATTTCCCTTCCATATAGTCTGGATAGCATTACTCAGAAGCATGTGCTTTATAACCCTGAGTCATTAACGGTCTCTGACTTTTCTCAAAGGGGAAAAAAAAAATCAAACTCTGCATGTGGTTAGCGCTGCTTTATAATACCACAAGACTTCAGCTCTCATCACTTTCTACTTGACTGATTCTGTTACTGGCAGCTTTCATGTGAAACACATATTTATAGCTTCCTTTCCCATTCTGGATTATTGCAATTCTGTGCTTGTGGATATACTACTAAGGTCTTTATCAGGTGTAGACAGTTAAAATGAGGTCTCTCTTCAGCTATGTATTTTTACATCCTTGAAACATTTTCACAGAAAGGAAGCAGAAAATGTGATTGGGAGAAATAGCTGTAATGGAAAGAGGAATGATTGCCTCTGGGGCAAACAATTAAGCAAGAATGTGAGGAAAGGGCAGGAGTCAAGCTTAAGAAGAGTTAAGGTTTCTCTTCTTCCTTTGTTTTAAAAGTGAATCAGTGAGATTTTAGTAAAATGCTTTGACTTTTGAGTGAATTGAATTAGATGTGAGTCAAAGTTGTTTAAGGTCATCATCCTCCCTCTTCCTGAGTCAAAGTCCAGTGGTGGACCGATGACCTGAAATGCAGTGGATGACTTACTGAGGTAAAATCATAGTAAAAGCATGTCTTGGGGCAACTAGGTGGTGCAGTAGATAGAGCACCTGCCCTGGAATTAGGATTACCTGAGTTCAAATCCAACTTCAGATACCTAATAATTGCCCAACTGTGTGATTTTGGCCAAGTCAGTCTTAAGCCCAAATAAATTTTTTTTTAAAAAGAAAGAAAGCATGTATCATCCCCAAAAGAATCTGCCCCTCATCCCTATAGGGATTTGAAGAACAAGTAGATGGAAAAAATTATTTCAGAAATAAAAAATGTTCAATGGGAATGAATGAAAGTTTGGACATTGTATAGGGTTAGAGTTTTAGAACTAGTAGTCAATTACTTAATAATAATAATAATTAAACAAATAAGAGACAATAAGACAATAATATCAGCAGGTGAGAGAAAATAGGAAAGAAAAAAGTCCTGAGTATAATTAGAGTATTATGGTTGCACATGGTTGATGATCAGCACACCATGAAGATCACATAAAGAAGTAAAAGATATTTAGCTTATCATAGACAAATGACGGTCATAAAGAAGACTATTTGTTCCAAGTGGGCAAAACTAGGAATAATGTGTGAACAACATAAAGAAACAGCATTAAACTATACCTATGATTGTTGGGGGAGAGAGGGATTCTCAGAGATTCATTACAGTCATTCAGTAAATGTCTACCCTTTCATTAGCGGTCAACAAAAGTTTGAATGACGAGTTGCCAGATACATATAGTGGTAAATGTTATTCAGGTATGGATTGACCTAAGTAGTTATTAAGGTTCAAGGCCAGCTCTGATATTTTGTTATCCTTTCTCTTCACCTATTCACTTTATCTCTTGAGGTTTCAGAACACACCTCTAACTTTCTTCTGGCTATCAAAATATAAAATTAACCATTTCTAAATCTGTATGTGACTTTTTTTCTTTTTTTCATGTTTGTCAATTCCCCTTTCCTTTAAAATGTATCCTAATTTTCCCAGCATGCAGAATCTTATGACTTGAACTTTTCCCTCATTCCACATATAGTTATTTGCTAAGTCCTATGAATCCCACTGCCATATCACTTTCAACAGACTCTCCCATCAAAGGTAGAGAGACACAGTAACTCTATGATTAGGAGACATTGAAATTTTAGAGTTACAGTTTAACTTTCAGTCTTCTAACAATTTTGGGGAAAACACAGATGAATTGTTCTGGAAAGAGTGGCAAGTATGAAAGTTAGAGGACAGGAAAAAAAGAGGAATAAAAACTTACTTCCTGAGAAAACTGAGTTAAATTTTACCTTGTGAGGGAAACTGAAAATAATCTAGAGAAGGAATTTTAAATGATAATTTGAAAGAAGTGGATCAAGGCACTATTTCTAGAATTTAGATTCAGTCACACATTTAATATAACTTAAATTGTGATAATATTTACAGATGATATGAATAATTATTTATGACCTATTCAATTCCTTATTTTAACAATAAATTTAAATAATAATCTTGATTTTTTAAATCTAGGAAATTAAAGACAGAACAGAGATTATGAATCATTTTTTTTTCCTATGGACACCTTAAATAATGTTTTTAAATATAAGGAGGATTACAATGAAAACTTATACTGTTAAAATATAACTTTTAAAATATTTAAAAAACCAAGTTCATGGACCCCCAATTTAAGAACTCTTACATATATAGAGAGAGGAGCAACACATATGAGGTCAGAATTCTTTTAACTTTAGGAAATGAATAACATTATATATGATGAGAGTGGGGCTCAGAGTTAACTGATAAATGAGATTTTTTTACAATTTTAATAATTTATAAGTAAATAATTTAAAAATCTCTCTTGATTACTTAAAACTTAACATGAATCTGAAAAAAGGGAAAATAACCCATTGATAGGAAGAGAAATATAACCTCCAAGGAATTCCTACATGAAAGTCAAACTAAACTTCTTTTATTTAACCTCTTAAATATGGATCATAGCTATGATTCCCTTGTGACTACTATTGTTAATACTCCAAGTCAGTTCCTCTTTTGTCTCATCTCAGTTGTTAGATCATCTATGCCCACCTTGTTTAATTGGTACTATACTCTGAGGCTCTATTCTGGATCCTCACTTCCCTAACTACTCTCTATGATTCATCCAGTCATGTAGATGACTCCCACATCTACAAATTTAGATCCAATATCACTCATAAGCTAACTGATGGCTTCTGTTTCTACCTTAGTTTTACACCACTAATTTAGGTCAACCATCCCTCAATGGCAGAAATGGTGTTGACTTGTTAATGATCTTAATTATTTAGATAACCACCTCAATGCTATTTCCTGGTAAATGAAAGTGCCATTTGTTTCAGATTAGGGGGATAGGATAAATGAATTTTGAGTATTCTTTCTAGGTAGAATCTTTTTTGTGAAATAATGGTGTGACCTCAAAACTACTTAGAACAAATTGTAGAATTATGTCTTCCAAGGTATGTGATATGCCTGTTTTTGGGTGATATGTTGATTGACTTCTTCAGATAAAGTGAGGTTTTTTTTTTTAGCAACATCGTAAAAAATGTTAAACACTTATACACATATAAAATTTCTACCAAATTAAAACAAAAAAAAACTAATTTAAAGGGGCAGGAAAGTAGGTTTCACATGGGGGAAAAAGGGAAAGTTAGAGTTAGTTGCCAACTTTGCCAGATGAGGCTACGCACCTGGCAGACAATCTGCTGATGCAGATGGTAGCTACTGCAGTGTTTGGCTCTATAATCTGTTGGTTAAGAAGACCCAGAACAAGGCAACTTCTTTGAGAGGAAAACAGAGGAAATGCATTGACCTCATTAAATCAAGAAAATTTTCACTGGGGAAGTTTTTATGAGATTTTTACCTTTATGTGCAATTTTCTATTGGAAGAATGCTAAAAGTACAATAATTTCTTAGCAACAGAAATTTACTAAATGAGGGACAGCTAGATGGCAAAATGACTAGAAAACTGGGTCTGGAGTCAGTTAGACTTCTCTTTGTGAGTTCACATACAATCTAAAACAATTATGTGTGTGACCCTGGGCAAGTCCCTTAATCCTATTTGCCTCAGTTTTTTCATCTATAAAATGAGCTGGAGAAGGAAATGGCAAATAATTCAAATGGATCACAAAGTGTTGGATGTGACCAGTGCAACTAAATAATCACAACATTTGTAAAATACACAGCCAAATCATTCTATTTCAAAATTCCTTATACTTGCAAGTAGAAACAGCCTCTGGTGAAAAAACCTTGATGCTCCATTTATAGACCTGCTTTTTTTTCCACTGGCATTATAAATAATTTGGTACCTTATGTACCAGTGTCAATCAATCAGCATTAATCAAGGATCTACTATGTGCCAGCCACTATGTTTCAAGGCATAAAAAATTTTGTGATTTTTTTTCTTTTACAATATGAAAAGAATAAGGATAAATGAAATCAGTCACACACTGGAACATCAATATAGAACATTAGTCTTTTAAAAATTAGTCAGGGAAAAATCTTCAAATTCTGTCTGTCTCATGAATTGCAGTGACCAATAACTGAGCACAAAGCAATTAGACAAGGTGGTCTAAATCCAATCTCATTTGGAAGTCTGCCTTTCACAAGTTCTTCATCTAACTAGCTGTGCCAAAAGTTCTAATGTGATGAGAAAAATATTGCTGTCCACTAGTCAAAATAAGTTGTTCACATTGAAGTTTTAAATATGTAGTCAGTACTCAGCCAAAGTTCTCTGATGGGGAATAATAATTCATTTCATGTCAAACAAGGGAAGTTTGAGGCAAACATAGATGTAGACAAAAACATGGACTCTGAATTCACTTTTGCATAAACTCTAGGGAATATAAATCATCACTTCCTTGTCAAAATATTTAAGTTGAATTAAATGTATCACAGTGTAGAAGTTAATTGGGACTTGTGGTCTGAGTTGAATGTTTTGCAAGAATTTTAGAAAAATAGAATCCTAGAACACTACAATTGGATAGAGGTCACAAACAGATAATTGTTTTATGAAAATACCAAACTTTTATATTTCATAGGTTAACAGAAGGTGCTATTTTTTGCAATGGCAAAAGATTATGGTATTGTTATTGTTGTTGATTATCCTTCATTCTCAAAGAAGACAATGGTATCAGGCAGGTGATTCCATAACAAGGAAATGAATTGAATTTGAGTAAGGGGGTACTGTGCTAAGTCAACAGCCTCACTCTTCAACAATCTTCTGAGTCTAGAGACCAGATATGAATCAGAGGAACAGTTTATCAAAATGTTTGTGTGTGTGTGTGTGTGTGTGTGTGTGTGTGTGTGTGTGTATGAATCCTCTCCTCCTAGGAAGACTGCCTATGGATTATGAAGTAAATACTTGGGAATTGCTTGAGGCAAATGTACACTCAATGACTTGTTCAAGATTACATTGTTAATTAAATGCTTGAGGAGGAATTGAACTTCAGTTTCTTCATGACAAGGCAAGTGAGGAACTCATGGAACAGAATGCTGGGCCTGGAGTCATGAAAACCTGAGTTCAAATGTGACTTTAAATAGCTACTAACTGGGTGACTATGGAAAATTAACTTATCTCTGTTTGATTAAGGATTTTCATCTCTAAATATAAACTGGAGAAGGAAATACCAAAAAAAAAAAAGAGAAAAATCCAATATTTTTGCCATGAAAACCCCCCCATACAAGAATTGAATATGACTGAAATGACTTAGCAACAACTCTTCCTGACTCTAACAAACTATCTACCCCATCATGAGATCTTTCTTTTGCAGTATATGTATATTAGGGTGACACAGAAAGTTTATGTACATTTTATCCTCCAGGAAAAGATTCCATATACACATACAATCTCCAAAAGTCAACAAAATTTTCTTTCTATCAGAACATAAAAATGGTGACTTCATATAGGCTTTCAGGCATACCACTTCAGCATTCATTTTAACAAGATTAGTTGAAAAATAAAAACTAGAAAGATAATTCCAAACACATTTCTCTAAATGTATATAGGCTTAGTATTTAAAATCCAATCTTTAAATGTCATCGTTTGTAGTTCTCATCTTTATTGATCACATAGGTGGAGTAAATACTATGAATGATATATTTGAATTGTATGGCTGTGAAATAATGACATCTTGCTTTTTAGAAATGTTTGTATTAAATTATAGAACAATAGAATCTGAATTTTACATTTGAAGGGTCTTCAGTAATCTTTTCCAATTCATAACTTCCAAATAATATGCTCTATAGCATACCTAGTGAGTGATCACCCAGTTTTTTTTCCTTCAAGTTCCCCATCAGAAGGTAATCTATTACCTTCCAATGTAGCCAATTTAACTTCTGGTTATCTAGAATTATGACAAAAGCTTTCCTGACATCAAATCTATGTTTCTTAACAATACTTACTCTTTGTTCTTGACTCTGCCAACTGAGACCAAACAGAACTTGTTAAATGCCTCTAGCCTATGACAGCCTTTCAAATACTAGGAGGCAGTTGTCATTTCCCCCTCGAGTCTTCTCTGCCAAACACCCTCAGTTTCTATAATTGATCCTAACACAGCACATATTAAAACAAAAATCTGACTTCATTTCCTAAATGTCAATGCTCTGAAATATTTGAAGAGTGGGTAATTCCTTTTGAAGAATTCAGATGCCAACTCCAAAGCTGCAAACTCTGGCACATGCTTCACCAGAGGGAAAATGGTAGGGCCTAGAAGGTAATAACAAAGACACATTTTTTTGAACTTGTAACACAAGTTTAGAGTTGATATAATCACCATAGATGTATCCCTGTCTTAAGACTTCCGAAAGGACACACATTAACTTGTTAAAATTGACATGGGACATATACACACATGCAAATACAGATACAGAAATGACATAAGAAAAATTCTTCCGATAATAAGAATTCTCAAAACACTTTGCCACAAAGAAAATTCATCATTTCCTTCCTTTCCTTTCACTCAATTTTCTATTATGAGAACCTACAACCCAGACCTCTGATTTAGCTGTTTTTTATAAGTGTGTATCAAGAAACCTCAGTGGGAGAGTGAAATATTTCTTCTTCTGAATTATTGGTAGCAGGAGTTGTTCCTTCTTCTCCATCCCTATCCTTTTTCCTGCTTTGATAGTGGCAAATTAGACTAGGTATAAATCATTTTACAATGCAAAAAAAATTAACAACTACCATAATAATTACAACAACCAAAAGAAGTTTAATGGTGGGTGTGGGTAAGGGGAAAAAGATCACAGTCTTATCTCTGGCACAGAACTATGGTACCTTGGACATGTCACTTTTTTGAACCACTCTGGGACTGATTCCTTATATGTGGATCCAGGACTAGATGACATCTAGGGTTCCTTTGTCTAATTCAAGACATTTCTTTTTCTTTGTCTCTTCTGACCTTGTGGATATGATTCAACTAAGGACTAGGAAGTAACTTGTGACTAATTCTAAGAGAGTCATTTTACCTTCAGTGTCTCAAAAAAACCTGGAAGACTCTTGCTGATCTTCAATGTTGGAAGGGATGTGGGAAATCTGGGACACTAATACATTATTGTTGGAGCTGTGAACACATTCGATCTTTCTGGAGAGCAATTTGGAATTATGCCCAAAGGGCAACAAAAATGTGCATACCCTTTGATCCAGCAATACCACTACTTGGTCTACATCTTGATTAGATTATGAAAAAGGGTGAAAACATCACTTGTACAAAAATATGCATAGCCGTCCTGTTTATGGTGGCAAAAAAAAATGGAAATTAAGTGAATGTCCTTCAATTTGGGAAAGATTGGTATATGTAAGTCATAGAACACTATTGTTCTATTAGAAATAAGGAGGGATGGGAATTCAGGGAAGCCTGAAAATATTTGCATGAACTGATGCTGAATGAGATGAGCAGAACCAAAAGAACATTGTATATCCTAACAGCAACATGGAGGTGATGGTCAACCTTAATAGACTTGTTCATTCCATCAGTGCAAAAATCAGGCACAATTTTGAGGTATCTGTGATGGAAAATACCATTTTATCCAAAGAAAAAATTTCAGAATATGAACAAAGACTATAACCTTTAATAAAACAAAACACTTATCTTATGTAATTTTCCTATCTCTTATACTTTATTTTTCTTCCTTAAGGATCTGATTTCTCTTTCATGTTATTCAACTTAGATGACTGTATACCATGGAAACAATGTAAAGACTAATAGACTGAATTCTGTGGGGCATGGGGGGAGGGAAGTAAGATTAGGTGAAAAATTATAAAATTCAACATAAATATAATCTTTCTTTTATTAAAAAAGAAAGAAAAAAATACTTGCTAATCTTTCTAAGTTAGGGGAAATAACACCTGCAGCACCTTACATACTTGAAGCTACAACATTAATAACAACAAAAACCAAAAACCATATAATATGTTCTACTTTTCTAGAATGTATATACTTTATTAGTTACATATTTTTTAACAAAATTATATTTTATTGACCTGTTTTCTAGTTGTTTTATATAATCCTTATCTACACAACCAATTTTAGGACTCGGATACTACTTTCCTTTTGTCTTTCCACAATGTCTGTCTCATTTATTTGCTCATTTCGTAGGGTCAGTTTATAACAAATGCTTCTTTACTGGCCAAAACAGGTGGCAAAAACGAATAGTTCAAATTATGGCAATAATTACAGTCATTTGGACAATTCATCCTTGTTTGTAATGTATATCATCTGTATGTGTGTGTGTGTGTGTGTGTGTGTGTATGTGTGTGTATATATATATATATATATATATATATATATATATATATATCATAAGGTTTTGCACATTTCAAATTTTTTAAAGTTTATTTTCTCAAATGATATTAACAATATTGGTAGGAAGTTGGAATTTCCTATGTAGGGAAGTGAAGGTATATTGATCTCATCTCCTTCTTTATATTCTCCTTCTAATGCAAAGATTAGAGTATCCTTAAAAATGAAACCAATTCATTCTTGAGTAGGAGTCCTAACCTCTTTAAAAATATATTTGACATTCTTGTGATGTTTAGAGACTTCTTTTCAGAATGATGTTTTAATGGATAAAATAAAATAATATGATTATAAAGAGAATTTATTTTATAGAAATAGCAATTTTTAAGGTCGGGAATAACAGTCTAATAATCATTCATCTAGATTTTATGATCTCTCTCTCTCTCCCCCCCTTCTCTCCCCCCCCCCTTCTCTCCCTCCCCCCATCTCACATGCATTTATCTAAAGTTCCTTATATTTCTTTGCCTCAGTTACTCTACCAGAAAATGAGCTGGAGAAGAAAATATAAAAATGAGGTTATGAAGAGTCAGTATTAAGTGAAACAACTGATGACAATAACATAGAAATATATATAATGCATATATGTATATCACAGATAAACATCTGAGATCCAAATGTTCATTTTAAAAGTGTTTCTCACAGATGTTTAAATTTGAAAAATATTTGTTAAATGAAAATAATTATATAAACACACAATAATCTATCAGATATTTAAATATTAACAATTATCACTTCAAAGAACATTTGTAATCAAGTATATATGCAATACACATATAATTTATGATACTCATGTAAATATTAGTTCGAATTTTGTATTAAACTTTATATGATGTTTGAATGCAAAAAAAAAGTTTACAAAGAAACTAATTCTTTTAGAATAAATATATGAAGACAAAACAAACCCAAACAGGTTCATAGCCTCCAAATAAAAATTCCCAATCTAGAGCCTATAATATATACAAATATATTTGTGTCTATGTAACATATAATTTCCTTAAATATTATATCTTAGTTATTGTTTTTTCAAATAGTGATTGTTTTTTTGAAATAAGTGCTTATTGCATTCTCATTCAGATTACATATATATATACACAGTTACATATGTTTCATTATCCAATAATATATACGTATATTGCATGTATGTATTTTATACAAAGCTATACATATATTCATATGTGTATATAAATATATGATTCAAAAATATCCTTTAAAATGATGCTTCAATTTAAATATAATTTAAAAATTTCATCAAATATCATTCAGGGGATTAAAATCATCCTCTAAAGTCCAAACATAAAACATCTAGTAAATCTAGTCTCCGAAGTACAGAGGAGATTATTTAGTTTAAAAAAGAAATAAATAAAAAAAATTTATATCTGCTACTTGTTTCAAGATTGACAGGTTGTAACTATTTGGAAGATAAAAAAGAATATACAGTTATTGCACCTAGAATTGAAATATACTGAACTAGCTTTAAAAAGCCTAGATAAAAAGATGATATGAGCTGAAGTTGGCTGATTATAGTTTTTTATTATAAAAGCTGTGCCTCTTGGAAGATACTGAACTAGTAACATGCATTTCCTTTTAATATTTGAAATTTGAAAAACACAAACATCAATCCTTCTAGAATAAAAGAAACCTAATTTTAGCTTTTTAGTCTCAATTTACTAAAACACAGGTAACAGAAATAAATATTTGAATCTAAGTTCTATATTTTATATCACATATAGATACCCATTAAAGGCAGATACAACCTCTACATATTTCTTATTCCTAGGTCAATAAAATTAATTGGTTGTGAAGAATGGAGTGATTAATTCATTAATATTTGTAATTCATGATAGAATGCTTAAATATGATGATTATCATTATTTAGAAATAGATATTAATTCAATTTTCTCATATGATTCACTGATCGAAAAATTGCAATAAAGCAATTTTAAATCTCTGAATTAATATAGTCAACATATTTTTGGAATCTAATGTATTTCCCCATGTATAAGATGCTCCCATGTATGAGACACACCTTAATTATGGGGCCTGAAATTTGAAGGAATATGTATTAAATATTGAACTTATTTTTTCATCATAAAATTCATACAACTCCTCATCACTGTCAAAACTCACATCCTTTAATTTGTCCTTATCTTTGTTTAATGACAAATCTCTGCCTTAAGGAGGGGCTCTGACTGCTCTCTGGGCTCTGGTCTATGGTTGACCACGAGCACTACCAAGTCAAGTCTGGTACATAAACACATGCTTAGTACATTCCATTTCATGATCCTGAAGCACCAATTGTGTCCTCCTTTGAAATCAGTCACTTCTATTTCATTAGCCATTCTTCTGTCCTCATACTGAACTCATCTTTGTGGACACAAAAATGCCAATTGCACTTTGCTCTTCAATCCATCTCTTCAATTCTCTTTCCAACTCAGGCCATTTGACTGATTTCTCTGTCAGTGCCTTTTTCTGCCAGGGAGTTTTCAGTAGGTTTCTTCTTCCTGTAGCCTGTCTGGGATTGTTTTTTCAATTGGAGGAGGACAAGCTGACATTCAACAACACGATTTCCATTCCCTTTGGCAAACTGGATCGTTTGGAACTTGAATTCAGCACTGCACGAAAAAATCCTTTCTGAGTCATTTCCGGGTAGAACGTGGCCAAACATAACCTAACATACTGGTAACATGTGAAACATTGAGCCCAGACAAGTGTGAAAAAAGCAGGAAATTCAAGTAAAAAAAATCTCCAACCACTGTATGAGATGTTCCCAGTTTTTAGACCTCAATTTTGTCAAAAAAAAAAAAGATGCATCTTATAAATGGGGAAATATGATATAAATTCTCAAGTGAACAAACTAAGAAATAAGTCATTCAATAAAGACATTATATCATACCATATAAGAAAGATTATCACCACAAGAATATATTTTGTAACATTCTAAATTCTACATTATTTTGGAAGTCAATTATTTCCTTTCCAAAAGAAATATGTGGTAAATCTCAATATTTTTTCAAGTCATTGTAGCCTCTGCATGCCTAGTTTTTCTAGGAGGAACTACAGCTAATTGAGGAACCTGGAACAAATGAAAATGAACTTATGGAAGTATTATTGAATCGCTTTAAGTTTCTGGATGAATAAGAGACTTCATTAGTCAAATAGAAGATGTGGATCTCAGAACAGCAAGGAATAGAGCCAAATCTAAATGTTTCCCTTCATTAGTCTAGCTATGTAGATTATGCTAGTCTAGAGGAATGTAATATAATGTAAGTACAAGTAAGCATAATAGGATTGTGTTCTAGCTCATGGTGAACTAAATCAATCACTTATGATAAATACAGTAGTTGGTTAAAGGAGAGGTATCAGGGAAATGAAAATGATGAATAGTTTCCCTCTATTTTAGAAAGTACTTTCATAAATATACTATCATATTTCGCATTAATAAAACTATAGCTTATCTTTAAGGTAGAAAGTATGACTATTTTCCATAGTTTATACTATAATGAAAAAGTTTAGATTACAGCAGTTAAATGACTTGACTAATGTAAGCTTACAGAACTTGAACTTAGGTTTTGACTTCCAAGGGCAAATCCCTTTTAATTTTAATATGCTTTATCACTCTCAACTTAGGCATGAGAAGAACATGGGTTGAGCATATCTCCAGCATATTTTTTGAGATTGGGGGTGGGGATTACCCACCTAAATAATTAAAATTTCATTTTTTTTACCTTTAGTCAATCAATCAATTAGCATTTATTAAGCACCTACCATAAAACAGAAATTGTTCAGAGTTAGGGATAAGAAGTAGGCATTGCTCTAATGGAGCTCACATATTATTGGGGAAAGCACAAAATGATGTTCAAATTAGACATACACAGAATTGAATGGGAAATTGTTACAGAATAAAAGCACTAAGATTAAGGGTGAATGTGAATAACATCTTTCAGAAGGTGACATTTTTTTATTCCTACATTTAGTTTATTTATTTTCACAATACAAAAATAGTCTTGTTGCAAAATAAACATAATCCCCCTTCCCCCACTAAAATAGAGAAAACTTAAGAAAAATAAGGGGAGAGAAAAAAGTGTACTTCAGTCTGTGTTCAGATACTATTAACTCTGTCTCTGCGATGGATCACATTTTTTTATCATAAGTCCATCAAAAAATTGCTTCATTATGCTTTTCCCCACAGGTGCTATGACTAACAGTATCTACCTCCATTCTATTCTTCCCCACTCCCATTTATTCTAGTCTATTTCTCCTTTCATCCTGTCCTTCCTCAAAAATGTGTTGTTTCTATCTTCTCCCTCAATCTTCCTTCTCTTCTATCACCTACAACCCCTCCCCCCCTTGTCCCCTTTCTCCCATCCATTTTCTCTCCTTTTTCCTCAAGAGTAAGACAGAGTTCTATACCGTATTTACTGTGTATGATATTTCCTATCTGGACCCCTTCCAATGAGAATGAAGACTCATTCATTCTTTCTCACCTCACTCCCTTCCATTCCATTGCAAAAGCTTTTTCTTTACTCTTTTATGTGAACTAGCTTAGCCCATGCCACTTCTCCTTTCCCTTTTTCCCAGGATATTCCTTTTTTCACCATTGACTCTATATTTATATTATATTATACCTTCATATTAAGCTCCCTTCTGTGCCTTGTCTATGCTCAGAAGGTGACAATTTTGCTGAAACATGTAGACAAATCAGGGTTACTAGAGAAGAGAAATGAGAAAAGGGAGGATTCCCTGGAGACAAGCCAGTAACATTTTCAGAAAACAGGAGATGCAATGTCTTGAAAAAGGAGTAACATTGAAGATAGGACCACTGGATGGCAGAATGAGGAAGAATGGGATATATGAAGGCTGTAAAATTAAAGAGTCTGGTACTTCACAAAAACAAACAGGATTTTATGTTCGATACTGAAGGCTAAAAAGGAGGCTCTGGATTTTATTGAATATGGGAGTAACATGGTCAGAACTGTGCTTTGGGTAAATCAATTTGACAACTGACTGGAACACACACTGGATTGGAAAGGGTCCTGACAAGGAAACCAACCATCTGGTTATTGCATTATTACAGACATGAAAGTCTATACTAGCATCATGCCTGGGTCAGAGATGAAAATGTTGTGTATAGTAGAGACTTTGCAGGAGAATTGATGGGACTTGGCAATTGAATAGACATGGCAGAGGGGTGGAAGAGAATGAGAGGGGGCAGGTAGGTGGTGCATTAGATAGAGCGCCAGCTCTAGATTCAGGAGGACTGAGTTAAATTTGGTCTCAGATACTTAATAATTGCCTATTTGTGTGAACTTGGGCAAATTACTTAACCCCATTGCCTTAAATTAAAAAAAAAAAGAAGAAAGAGTGAGAATTCAAGGACATACCTAAATTTTCAGCCTGAATGAATGGTAGGAATGTAATACTTTCAACAATAGTAGAGAAACTGAAACTTTGAAGCATAATGATTTCAGTATTGGGCATGTTGAATTTGAGATTTATGTGATAAATTCAGTTTACAATTGATACCAGACAGTTGAAGATGTACAACTAGAGATTGTGAGAGAAGTTAAACACTGTGTAAGTAGATATGAGAGTCATCTATATAGAAATTATATTTGAAACTGTGGGAACTAATAACCAGAATTGATGGCTGATTGATTGATAGATTGAATGAATCAATGATCGATAATAAGCATGGATTGAATGAAGCTGAGAAGTTAAAAGGTAAAGAGAAAACCAAATAGTGGTAATAATGAATGAAATTACAGTTACTGATGAAAAAATGTAGCTAAGGAAATTGTGTCATCAGGAGGGAGGCACATGTCAGTGAGTGTAAGATGAAAGAGTAAGAAAGGAATAGGTTTAAAATAGCAGTTCACTACGTATGAAACATGTAATCCAGAGAGTACAGTAAGTTTTAAATTAGAGATTTGGAAGTGGGGAGAGACCACAGCTTGAGTATACTAGAATAAGGGAATACTCAGAGTAGGATGTAGCAGTGGTGTTTGAATAGTGATAATTGGTGGTTTAGAATTGCTGAGCTAAATTGGAAAAGTTATTCATTAAACATAGGGGTTCATAATATCATTTAATAATTGTCCTAGCTGCCTTTCAATTTGGGTAGCTATGGTGCTATCTCTTAACACACATACGTGCATAAGCATGTTTGAGTCATGTGTTATGGTCAGATTGCAAATAACTAAACATAGTGAGAAGACTATGAGGATAGATCAGGTAGTTAAAGGAAGTGGATTCTTTTGATAACATGAGCAACTTGATTCAGCTCTGATAACCCTTTCACTAAGGAAATTTACTTGACTATAAATGGACCTATGATACTTATGTGGCAAAATTAACTTATTATGTTCCTCTGCTAATCTAAAAGAGCAACCTATACTTATCTCCCTGGAATTCTATAATATTTCTGTACATTACACAAATAAATTTGAATTAAGAAACTTAGGTTGTTTCTATATGATATAATAGTTACAATGGGAAAATCTTCAATAGAATAATTTCTTTTTCAGTGTGAGTTTTTATTTCCCTTCACTCTCACCTTATAGCATGGCAACTCTTTATAAGTTGGCCCAACTTCTAGTTTGTGTTATTGCCCTAATTGACTTCTTGTCTCTCAGCAGGTTACTTTTATAATCTCAGACTCAACGTCCTTAGCTGTGAGATGAGGATAAGAATAACACTCATTCATTAAATAATATAAAACGTGTAAACTCATAATTTAAACTCTAATCATTACATTCATAAAGTCTAATTTTTATGGTGGAAAAGTACAAATGTTAAAGCCATGAGCTGGAAAGAAGGAGGTCTGTATTCTAACCCTAGTTCTAGAATTAACTGGTTGTTTTTCCCTTTGAGAAAGTCACTAAACCTTTCAGATCTTAATTCTAAAAAATTCTGTAAAATAAGGGTACTGTAGACATGAACTAAAAATTTGACAATAATAATATTACTAGTGAACATAGATAAAGAAATTCCAATTTGGAACCTGAATTATCTGTCTCATTTATTTTATTGAACAAACAAATATGATAATTGTCAAATGATCACAAAATAGTCATATCTGGGTAATAGCTTAACAATCATCTTACCCAAATATTTGGCAGGTGGTTGAATAGGGAAAATGCTTGTTTAAAGTCAAGATTGTAAAGTTGGGGACAGAATAGATAAAGATAACATAAAAATAACTAGTGAGTTCAGAAAGTCATGGGGAAGAAAACATTATAGATATATCATTACAGCTCATTCATATCTTTGAATCATGTGTGATTCAGTCTTCCTGAAAATGAGTGTAGCCAAAATTAGAAGGAAAGCAAAAATTAGGGGTAGAGGATTAGAGAGTTGTCAGATAAAAGTGTCATCTATAAAATATGTAAAGAACTTCAAGAAATCTTTAAGATCATGAGTCATTTTCCAATTGAAAAAATGGCAAAAGTATATAAACAGGCAGTTTTCTTATGAAGTAATAAAACACTTATTGATTTTAAAAATGCAAATTAAAACAACCTTGAGATATATTTTTACACCTACAAGATTGACTAAAATAATAAAGAGGAAAGTGACAAATGTTGGAAGGGATGTGAAAAATTGGGACACAAAATTATTATAGGTTAAATTTTGAAGTGATCCAAACATTTTGGAGAGTATTCTGGAATTATGTCCAAAGAGTTATTCAATTACCTATACACTTTGACCCAGCAATGTCACTACTTGTTCTATTTCCAAAGTTAATTAAGGGAAAATGAGAGAACTATATATTCTGAAATGTTTACTGCAGCTCTACTTGTGGTGGAAAAGAACAGAAAATAACAGGGATGCCCATCAATTGAGGGATGACTGATCAAGTTGAAATTTATTATCTATTGTGCTATAGAAATGATGAACATGATGGTTTTAGAAAAACATGGAAAGACTTGCACAAAATAATAAAGAACAAAGCAAGCAGAATGAAGAAAACATTATATACAAAAAAGCAATAGTTTTAAGAATGGCTTTGAGTGAATATGTTCTATTGACCATTATGTATACCCAAATTACTTGTAAAATATATGTGAAGAAAACAACTTTCTGCAGCCAGAAAAATAAATAATAATTTTATATAAACAATATACATAATTTTACATATGCTTATATGTATAAAGTGGTATACATGCATACACAAATATATACCTATTCTCTCTAGGACAACAGTGGGGAGAGTAAGAAAGAAAAGAAATTTGCATGATAATTTTGTTGTATATTTAAATGGAATAGCAAGTTGTGCATAGTAGATCTGCAGTTTCATGTGCAATCTCCTTTTTAAAAATTTTGCTGTGTTATGAAAATGCTTGTTTTATTTCATATACTAAAAACAAAGTTAAAAAGAAAGAAAATGAAAGACATAACTGATGTTCTTATTCAGTGGGCACTGAAATCAAATTCAGAACTCATCTAATACAGGTCACTTATTAAAGAGGTTATGTTACCACAATCCTCACAGGATTATAGAAAATCAGAGGAAAGAGAGGGTTGGGATCAAGGCTTATTAAAAGATAAAAGATCACAAATTAGTGAATGATGTTGTAAGCAAAACAGAATTGGCTTACTCAGAGTATAGGCTCTGACTCATTTATCCTCTCCCTGATTCTTGGGGCTTAGACCTTGCCCCATGGAGTATTCATATTGGAGACCACTGCCACAGATCACACTCTTTAGGGATAGACATTATGTTTTCCTTTTTAAACTTAAATTGCATGTCTGTCCAATTGTCTGAATACAGCAAGGATTCAATAAATGTTTGCTAACTGATCCTTTTAATTTCACTATCTCACTTTGCAATGCAAAGCTCCCCTGTGTAATTAGTTCTCCCCTCATATCATGCTTTGCTAAATTTAGATTAAAACTTGAGATGTGGATAATTGTGCTAGCAATATTAAGGATAATTCATATGTGAAGTATACATTACTTTAAATTGCCCTAAACCCTATAATCAGTCAATCCACAAGTCTAATATGTTCTATGATTTTTTTTTTCTTTCTCTTGATTTGAACTTTGGGAAGAAGAAAAATTAAAGTGACATGTAACCATTTTAACAAGAATACTTTTCTTTTTGAGTGAAGCAACTTTACAATGGTCATACTAATATTTTAAAAACAATACCAAATAATTATACATTTTTATGATAAACACATTACATTAAATTGAGCATATATAAAAAAATTTTAGAGCGAATGAGCAATGAATAATGTAACTTTATTATGGTTTAGTTAAAAATCTCCAGTGAGTTTCTTCTCTTTTGATATGGGACTTGGATGATAAGTTACCATGCAATGTTGTGGACTTGTTACACATCCAGATTCTCGCAAATTGTTTGAAATATTTTCTCATGTTATCCTTGAACACAAGATGGCTGGATTTAGGTTAAATGACAACACAGGTGATATTAGAATGCAGAATGATCTAACTCAAAGGGAAATTAATAATTCCACATTTCGAAGGTAATCTTCACTGGAATGCCACAAGTATTCGATGCTATTCAAAGTTCAGTGTACTTTCAAATCTGCTTACAAAATACCTAGTAAGAATTGTTAAATTTTGGGGGAGGCTAGGTGGTACAGTTGGATAGAGCAATGGCCCTAGTGTCAAGAGTGCCTGAGTTCAAATCTGGCCTTAGACACTTAATAATTACCTAGCTGTGTGGCCTTGGGCAAGCCACTTAGCCCCATTGCCTTGCAAAAAAACCCCTAAAGACAGAGTTGTTAAATTTTATATAACATAATCAGTATTCAAAAATAATTAGACAGTTTAGAACAATGGGCTAAAATAAATAATATAGAATTTAAGAGATGGAGAAGAAGTCTTTTGTGTTAAATTGGGGTTAATATTAAATTCATGAGTGAAAGTATAGAGATATGTTATTGCTTGAAAAGAGTTCTTTGAAAAACAGAATTGTTATTTTAGTAGAATGTGCACTACAAGTTAGTTCATGGGATTATCAAGCATCAAACCAAATTTATATAATCAGCCCACAATAAGAGAGACATGTTTCAGTACCAGATAAGTTTATGATTCTGCTTTAGTATTTTCTGATCAGACAATATTGTATTTATTTCTGAAAGTCCATTATTCCTTTATTTATTTGACTGTTTAATTTATTTATCTTTTTTATGAAGGACATTTAATTACTGGAGTTTGTTAGAAGAAGGAAACCTGAATAGTTAAAGATCTTGAAGGTCATTACATTCCAAGATCTGTTAAAGGAAATAAAGTAACTACAAGGAGATGTTAGGAAAATATGACTTCCATATGGAACTATAATTAACTAGTGATTAGAACTGTCTAAAAGTAGTTTCAGAAGAAAAAGAAATTTCAGGAGATAGAGGATTCAGCTTCATTAGAGTTCCTTAGTTGAGGGGTTAGGGAACTACTCATCATTGATATTTTAATGATGGCAGTTATCAAACTTAAGTCTGTTTGATTCAAATGAGAATTTTGAAGGTGGACATAAAGAAGTGTTCGATGTGAACAACAGTTGAACATGGGTCAGTTGATCCTGAAAGATAGGTGAGACCATTCTGGAGGGATGGGAGATGGCTTTGCTTGCCTTCAGTAGATTAAAAGGTAGTTGGATTCAGATCCCTGAATCGGGAACAATGGAGACAAGTACTGCAAGGTGTCCAGTATAGTAATGTGACCAATCCCAGAGAAGCCAGTAGGTGCCCCCAGGGAGAATTCCCTTTTCCTTTTTGAAGGGCAAGGCCACAGTGGTATGGGTTTGCTGCAAGAGAGGCAAATATGTCTTGAAAAGGGTCAAGATTCTGGTAGCATCTGATGAGCAGTGGGGAGTGTGCTAACCTCAGAGCATAACAGCAGAGCAATGTAGATCTTAGAGGCAAACTGACATTTTCTAGTGTTAAAACTATTGCCAATCATGTTATACTGATGAGTAGCTCAAAACTCTAATGTATAATATTCAGTAGTTCACTAGACTGTTTGACATTGGGCAGGGGGTTGGGAAGGGAGGCCTGAAGAAAATTGTGTAACATTAACTATGCAAGTAAATTAATGTTGAAAAACTTTAATAATATGAAATTGGAAAATCAAATATGAATAAAAATTTTTAAGAAATTAAAGATGGAATTCTAAGAGGAAAGGCAGTGCAACACTGGATGGCAAGTTTTTATTCTTCCTTGTCCCTTCATCCTCTCATCTTTTAAAAAAATCTGGGCAAGTTGGAATGAAAATCAAAACTAGAAGTCATTTATCAATATTGAGTTTAAAGAATTTGAATGAAATATTCTATACCTGATCCAAAAATCAATTTCATATGTGTAAGAAAAGAAATGTGTAGATCCATAGCAGTTAATATTGGAAAAACAAACAAAACAAAAACAAAAACTTGGTCCTGTTAGAGGACTCTAAAAGAGACAATATGTGAGAAATATATTCTTACCAATGGGAGAATATTAAAAATAATAAGTGTTATATTTGGCTGAATGAGGAAGGATCTTACTAGAAATATACCTTCATTGATATCCAGATTTCCATAGAGCAACAATAAAAGAGATTAGGAGAAAGACCACTAATTAAAACTAGCATTTCTTTGTCAAGTATCATTATTCACATTTCAGAAGATCTAAAAACAGATAGTGAATTAAACAAAGTACAAGGGAACTCTGTCCAAAAAGAGAAGTAAAAAGTGGTTTAGCGTTATGGGATACATTCTTGCTTAAAGACAGTTTAGGAATCTCAACAAGCAGAAAATCCATCAATGCTAGAAATGAGAATGGGAGCATCTAGTTCAAATAGAAAAGGGTATCAACACAAGGTGATAATTAAGCCACCAGATGATGTTTAAAGTTGCCCCCAAAAGAAAATAGCTATTACTTTTGTAGCCTTCCCTGACTAAACTATGTTGGAGGTCTACAATAATTTTCAGCTACCCTATTTTTAGAAAGACAAGCTATATTTCATCTACAAGAGATAGGTGAACTATACCATAGAAAAATCAATTGAATAATTTGTTGACTTTTACCCAAGAGAAGAAGACTTTAGGATGTCAGGAATGGACTGATGCCTTCAAGGATCTGATGGCTTGCCACATGGTAAAAGGATGAGCCCCATGATGTTTGACCCCATGTGGTACAGAGAAATAAATAGAATTTAGCCTCCTGTAAGCAATAGAATATAACTATTTGTATAATGCATGGAGTTTTACAAAATGCTTTGCAAATATCCCACAAAGTCTTAATATAATTTTAAGCTCAATTTTAAACTTAGCTAAACTTAAATGGCACAAAGACTTTGGAACATTCTGCATTTGAGTATTACAACAATATTGTGCAATATGTGTGTGGTATTATAGAAAATGAAACTGAGATAAACATATATAAAGTGTGATGGTCATTGGAAACAAAATATAGGTGTTTTGTGAATATAGGTCTTTATGAATATGACTTCCCAAATTCAGTACTCTGTCCACCTTGGTGGTTTGTTTTTCTAAGTGGAGAGGACTCTACCAGATATAGTGAGTTCCCCACTACTAGAAGGTTTAAATTGCAAGCTATATGATCATTTGTTTGGGAACATTGTAGAAAAAAACATATTGATCAGGCACAGTTTGAACTAGGGTTATTAGGGGGAGATTGGTAGTAGTTGAGAATAATAGAGAAAAGTGATATAGGAAAAAGAGAGAAAAAAGAACAAAAACAAGATCTTTATGGTGGAAATACTTTCAAATGCATAATTTTTCAGTTCATATTCAAAGAGATAAAAGAATAGAATACTTCAAAAGAAATTCAGTCATTACTGTATCTAGTCTTTGGATGGTAATATATTTCATAGCAATGACTTTGTTGATGTGACAAATCCCTAATGGCTTGTTTTTCTATCTAAATATTTTACATTTCATGAATAGAGAGTGTGGTCATGTTAGAAGTCATATGGAATAATGAGTAGAACATTGGCAAGTGGATGTTAGTTCTATGCTCAGATAATCAATTTCCCAGTCATCTTAAAAAAGAAAATATACTGAAACTTTCTGTCTGCATATTTCTTTTTTTTTAAAAATTGAAGATATAATGATAAGTTCCATTTGTATCTGAGGCTGTTGCAAGAATTAATGAAACATCTACAAAGACCTTTCTGCTCAATGCAAGAAAGGCATTATTCTTTCTTTAAAGCTGAATCTATTGCTCCAGGAAAAGAGAAATAGATTCAGGAAAAACATTCCTTGGCATTGATTCATTTCTGAAAAGGTAAGTTATGGCACTATAATTAGATAAAATGAGTTTCAAGAGATTGAAGAAATTTCTAGAAATCATGATGATTCACTAAAGCCAATGTGTACCCTTTACCATGTCTCCAGAAATATGAATAGAGTACTCAGAAATTTGACAATAATAAAGAAAAATTTTTTTGTATATATGTCCAGAAATAGGCAATCATGCACAGGTCAATGGATATAGAAATATGTCAAGTACTATAAGAATGAGATACTTCAACAAAGTTGTAGATATGCATATAAATATAAATAAATGTGTGTGTTGTGTTTAATTGACTCTTTAACATTAGAGAACCATAAATAGTTTCTTCCATTAACATTTGCATCTGATATCTCATTATGACAGGGAGATAAGCCTCTTAGCTATTAATAATAGTATTTAATACTATACGTTAGGTACTTTGCTTAGCACTTTATCAATATGGGTTCATTGGATTCTCACATTTTGCCTGAGAAGTAGGTACTATTATTATTATTATTATTATTATTATTATTATTATTATTATGTCCATTTTATGGTTAAGGAAACTGAGACAAGCAGAAATTAAATTGTTTTCTCAAGATCACAAAGCAAATAAGTTTTTGAAGTCATGTTGCAATTAAAGTCTTACTGACTCAATATTTAATGATATATTTCCTCCACTATTTAACTTTTAATATCTAGTTTCATTTCATACAGTTTCTCAGGCCTGGAATCTCAAAAGTTAGAAACCAACTAAATTCAAGTTCTATCAGAGACTATTAGTCTTTTAAATTTTTAATAAAACTAGCAAAGAAATATGTATATTTCATTCCTATACCTGAGGAAGATAGCCATATCACCAGGCTGGCCATAACATGATGATAAATTTGACCATAGCACATATCAAAGACCATCTAAAAAGATCTGGAAAGGTTGTGACTTGCCTAAATACAGAGAGTAGTCATCTTGATGAAAATCATATAAATTTAAAGTATTAAAAATTTGTTTGGAAGGAAAAATAAAGTTTGCATGCCAGTATGGGTTTTTGCTCCATAATGTTTAACCAAATATTAAACAGAAGAATATAAATACAAATAAAATTTCCAATGATGTTATCACAATAAGGAGACAAACTTGTAGTCAATTTGAAAGAATTATTAGATTTCTGTGTATTAGAAGAAATGCAGAGTACATTACATAGGAAATATATTGGAATTTGCTGAGAAGACCAAATTAAGTTTTCTTGGAACATGTATACACTGTATACACTATAGTGAACAGAGCTGTACTTGGTCCAGAGGTGATCACAGTTCAGCAATAGACCAGGCAAATGCAAAGATCTCCAGACCTCAGAGACTTGTGGAGGCTGACACCTATTTTAAAAATTATATATTGATTTTGTTAAATATTTTTGGACTTGCAACCAAAATGGGGACTTCTGGCCAAGATGGCAGAGAGAAGACAGGCACTGAGCTAAGATCTCCTGGTTTCCCCTCAGAAATAATATGAAAGAAAACTCTTAGAAATTCTATCAACAAAACCTAGAAAGAGAAACTAGGACAATATCTACCAAAAACATCTGTCTCAGAGGACCATGGGTGAACTGAGAGTGTAGAGCAGAGGGCCAGTGGCCATGGGGTAAAACCAGAGGAATGGTCTTATCCAGGGAGGCTTTGACTGTGGGAACTGGTGTGGAAGTTTTGGCTGTGGTAGCAGAGGTCTGGGGAATGCCAGTGGGACTGGAGGGTGAGCTACAAACAGAGAATTAAAGAGCGTGACTGAACATTGATCTGCTCAGCTCAGGAGCCCCTATCTGCACCCCCACCTCCCCCAGGCTCAGGTGTGGGTAGCAGAGTTCTCTCAGCTAAATAGGGAGATTAACATTCTCACTCCAGGGCAAAGTACATATTGTTCAAGGATAAGAGTTTCCGGTTGTGCCAACCACCTCCTCCAAATTTAGGGAGAGGGTCTCAAATCAAGGTCACAGACCCTCCAGAGAAAGCTACTAGCAGCAATTATTGACCAGCCCACATGGAATTAATAAACCCAGTGAGCAAAGCCTCTAGCATCCCCTACTGGACAGCTTACTTTGAATTGCTAAACCTAGCAAGCAAAGCCTCTAGGATTTTCAAAATCAAATCACTGTGAGCCAGCCCTTCCCCAATGACACAAGATAATAGGAGAATGAAGAAAGGCCACCAGAAAGGGGGATCCATTGAAAACTACTCTGAAGACACAAATCCTAACTCAAAGAAAACTAGAACTTCTGAGGAGAATGTGAATTGGTCTCCAGACCAGAAAGACTTCCTAGAAGAAATCAGGAAGCAGTTTAAAAATCAATTGGAAAAATTAGGAAAAGAAATTCAAGAGAAAACTAACACCTTAAAAGAGAAAATTAACATCTTACAACAACAACAAAAAAAAAACCAAATCCTTGGAAAATACAATTGGACAAATTCCAAAATAAAATAGTTCTCTCAAACCCCCAATTGGACAAATGAAAAACTACTTCAAAATAGAATTGACCAATTGGAAAATGAGTTGCAAAAGGTAAATGAAGAAAATTTTTCTCTTGAAAAAAGAATGGAATCTATGGAAACTAATGACTTCATGAGAAAAAAATCTGTTAAACAAAACCAAAAAACATTGAAAAATAGAAGACAATGTAAAATAACTTAGCAAAATCACTGACCTCAAGAATAGAACCAGGAAATACAACCTAAGAGTCACTGTGTTCCCTGAAAATATTGAAGAAAAGAAAAAGCTTGTTCTTAATATTATAAGATTTATTTATGCAAAACTTAAAATACTACTAAAAATAAAGAAAGGAAAAATAAAAAACCCAATTAAATGCTAAATTAGAAATTTTAAAAATTAAAGAAGAAATTAATGAAATAAAAAGCAAGAAAATTTTTGAACTAATAAATAAAATCAAGAGTTGGTTTTATGAAAAAAACAATAAAATTGATGAACTTCCTGGTTAAAAATCCAAATTAACAGTATCATAAATGAAAAAGGTGAATTCGCCACCAATGAGGAAGAAATTAAAGTAAGAATGCAGAGTTATTTTGACAGACTGTATTGCTAATAAATTTGATAATCTAAGTGAAATGGATGAATTTTATAAAAATATAAGCTGCCCAGGTAAAATGAACAGGAAATAAGATACTTAAATAACCCTATCTCAGAAAAGAAATTCGGCAAGTCATTATTGAACTCCCTGAGAAAAAATTTTCAGAGCCAGATGGATTCACAAGTGAATTTTGTCAAACATTTAAGCAACAATTGATTCCAATAAACTTTTTTTGGTAAAATAGATGAGACCAGAACTCTGTCTATCTCATTCTATGACACCAATATGGTGCTGATACCTAAACCAGAAAGATTCAAAATTGAGAAAATAAATTATAGACCTATCTCCCTGATGAATATAGATGCAAAATCTTAAATAAAATCTTAGCAAAATGATCACAGCAAGTTATTGCTAGGAAAATACACTATGGCCAAGCAAGATTTATCCCAAGAATGCAGGGTTGATACAATATTAGGAAAATGTTTAGTTTAATTAACTATATCAATAACAAACCAATCAGAAATCATATGATGATATCAATAGATACTGAAAAAGCCTTTGACAAAACGCAACATCTATTCCTGCTAAAATCACTAGAGACCATAGAATAAATGGATTGTTCCTTAGAATGATAAGCAATATCTATCTGAAAGCACCAGCAAGCATTATATACAATTAGGATAAGCAAGATGCATTGTCAATAAGATCAGGGGTAAAACAAGCATGTCCCAATATTGTGTTAGAGATGTTAGCTTCAGCAATAATAGAAGAAAAAGAAATAAAAAGAATTAGGATTGGGAAGGAAGAAACAGAACTTTTATTCTTTGCAGATAACATAAAGGTATACCTAAAGAATCCTAACATATGTAAAAAACTACTAAGAAACAATTTATAACTTTAATAAAGTTGCAGGATATAAAATAAATCCTCATAAATTCTCAGCATTTCTATATATCACTAGCAAGATGCAGCAGCAAAAGCTAGAAAGAGAAACGCCATTCAAAATAACTTCCAACATTATAAATTACTTGGGAATCTACCTGCCAAGGCAAATTCAGAAATCCCATCAAAACAACTACAAAATACTTCTCTCATAAGAAAAATAAGATTTAAAAAAACTGGGAAAATATCAACTTCTCATTGATAGGCCAAGTTAATATAAAAAAATGACAATTCCACTTAATTAAACTTCTTATTTAGAACTCTACCAATCAAAATTCCAAAAATTTACTTTAATGAAATAGAAAAAATTGCAACTAAATTCATATGGAGAAATAAAAAGTCAAGAATTTCCAAGGATTTACTGAAAAAAAGTAGAAAAGAGGATGGCTTAACCCTACCATATCTGCAATCATATTTTAAAGCATCAGTCAGCAAGATGGTCTGGTATTGATTAAGGAATAGAGTAGTGGATAGGCGGAATAGACTAAGTGCAAAAGAGATAGCAGGGAATGATTATTGTAATCTGCTGTTTAATAAACCCAAAGACTCCAGCTTCTGGGGATAAAAACTCCCTCTTCTATAAAAATTGTTGGGGAAAATTGGAAGTTAGTATGCCAGAAATTTGGATTAGACCAACATGTCACACCCTGTACCAAAAGAAGATCAAAATGGATACAGAATTTAGATATAAAGGGAAATATTATAAGCAAACTAGAAGATCAAAGAATAGTTTACCTGTCAGATCTATGGAAAGGGAATCAGTTTATGACCAAGGAAGAGAAGGAGAACATCATTAAAACAAACTAGACAGTTTTGATTGCAGTAAATTAAAAAAACTTTTGCACAGACAAAACCATTGTAACCAAGATCAAAAGAAATGCAGTAAATTGGGAAACAATTTTTACAACTAGTATTTCTGACAAATGACTCATTTCTAAAATATAGAGGGAACTGAGTCAAATTTATAAAAAAACAAACCATTCTCCAATTGACAAATGGTCAAAGGATATGCAGAGGCAATTAATAGATGAGGAAATCAAGAGATCCATATTCATATGAAAAATTGCTGTAAATCATTACTTATTAGAGAAATAAAAATTAAAGCATCTCTGAAGTACCACCTCACATCTTTCAGACTGTCCAACATGTCCATAAAGGACAATGCTCAATGTTGGAAGGCATGTGGGAAATCTGGGACACTAATGCATTATGAAGCTGATGAAATCATCCAACCTTTATGGAGAACCATCTGGAATTACATTTAAAGGGCAATAAAAATTGTGCATACCCTTTGATCCAGCAATACCACTACTGGGTGTATATCGCAAAGAGATCATGAAAAAGGTTAAAAACAGCACCTGTATAAAAGTATTCATAGCAGCCCTGTTTGTTGTAGCAAAGAATTGGAAATCAAGTGAATTTCCTTCAACTGGGGAATGACTGAAAAAATTGTGGTATATGTATGTTATGGAACACTATTGTTCTATTAGAAACCAGGAGGGATTGGAACTCAGGGAAGCTTGGAGGGATTTGCATGACCTGAAGCTGAGCGAGATGAGCAGAAGAACATTGTACACCATAACAGCAACATGGGGTTGATGATCAATCTTGATGGACTTGCTCTGTCCATCAGTGCAACAATCTGGGACAATTTGGGAAAATATCATCTACAAAAGAAAATACCTTCTGTAACCAGAGAAGGAATTGTGGAGTTTGAATAAAGACCAAAGAATATTCCTTTTAATTAAAAAAAAAACATTACCTTATTTTCTAATTTTGCTATATCTTATATTTTTATTTTCCTTAAGGATATGATTTCTCTTTCAACACATTCAATTTAGATCACTGTATAGCACTGAAGCAATGTAAAGACTAACTGATTGTCTTCTGGGGGGATGGGGGAGGAAAAGCAAAATTAGGGGGAAAATTGTAAAATTCAAAAAGAAAGAAATTTAAGAAAAATTAATATTTTCCTATTACATGTAAAAACAAAAATTCATTTTTAAAATTGAGTTTAAAATTTTCTTCCTCCTTCCCTTCTTCTATCCTTTTAGAAGACAAGTGATATATTGATTATTCATGTGAACTAATGTAAAACATATTTCCATATTGTTCATGTTGCAAAAGAAAACTCACATACAAACAAAGCAAACCCAAGAAAAATAAAGTAACAAATATTGTATTCATCAATCTGTATTCAATTTTCATCTTTTCTCTCTTTATAAAAATATAGTATTTTTCTCATCATGAGAACTTTGGAATTTTCTTAGAATATTTCCTTGATCAGAGAGGTGAATTATTTCAGAGGTGGCCATTGTCCAAGTATTTCTGTTACTATGTTTGATGTTCTGATTTTTCACACTTCACTTTATATCAGTTAATATAAATCTGTCAGGTTTTTCTGAAGGTAGAGACTTAGCACAGCACTATCCCTCAAATTTAATTCAGATGCATGTTATGACATCACCTCCCTGACTAACCTCAAAGGTAGGCTAATTTTTGTTGTTAACATTCCAGCCCTGACACATATTGACTGAATGATCTCAGGCAAGTCACTTAAGCATCTCAGTTTACTAAGTAACTTTCTAAGACTATATCTTTTAAATTTCTTACACCACAATCATCATTTCTTATAGCACAATCATATTCCACCACATTTAAATACTTCACTTGTTCCATCATTCCTCAATTTAAGGTTATCCCTTCAATTTCTAATTCTTTCTCCCCACAAAAAGAGCTGCTATAAATATTTATCTAGAAGGAGGTTCTTTTCCTCATTCTTTGGGATGTTGTGCTATTGCTTGGTCAAAAAAAAGAGGCCAACTCATGAGTCTATACTTTTAAACAACAAGGAAAAAAGAAAAGTGTGAACCTGAGAGGATTGTTCCACTACTCTTTCCCACCACAGTGACCATGATTTTGAAAAAAATGAACTAGTAAAGGGTATTGTATACTGCAAAGAAAAGAAAGAGATGTACCATATGTAAAAAAAAAAAGGTTTCCTAAGAAGATAGATCAATTCTTCTGTTAAAATAATTTTAACTGCTGATAAAAGTGAGAAAAGAGATTAAGGGCCGGTATGAAGTTATATAGTATAAGGTCAGATAACTGGATTTAGAAGCAGACTAGAAATCACAAGATTTCAGATTTAGAAACAATGTGAATTCACATTATGTGTGTGCTACTATTTTAAAATGATTCTTTAATCTGTGCTTCTATGTCCAAATTTGTAAAGTGGAAAGCAGACCTAATTCATCTTTCATGTCTCTTTTGCATCTATGTCCTAGGATCATTTTTGTTTGCCAACATTTTCTTTTGTCCCACACTGATTCTACAGAGGTATTTATTATGTTGATACCTCTTATTTTTTTGTGGTTCAATAAGAGGGACTAAGTCTCCTCTTGAAATTAGGGGAAAGAGAAAAAGGATCTTCTGTAAAGGTCCTCTATTGAGTGCCAGGCTAAACCTAAAAGAAAGAAAAATGTCTGAAGATAGAATTTAGGATTAGAAATTTAAATGATAATTTAAGGAGGAAATGAGTAAAACTAAAGGAAACTTCAGAAATTTTCTAAAATTCCTCATATTTATAATCTAAGTGAGCTTGATTCTGTGGGTGTCTGTGCTTGCTCCCAGAATGAACCCATTTCTGATATAATAGACTTCAGATGAGAGAAAACTTTTGGGAAACACTTTGTTTGGGGCTAGGCAGACAATTCTTTTTTATAATAGAAATTGCTTCTTTTCACTGAAGATAACAAATGACACTATGTTATTGAAGTCTGAGACCCAAAACAGCAAACAGAATTTTAGGTTTCCTTTAAGCACAATTTAACATTTCATTGTTGCTGAATGGTTGATTTTTTAATTAAGTAGTGACCACATAAGATAAATTAAAGAATCTTTAAAACATATCTGAAGTCAAGCTATTTGGAAGAATATATTGGAATGCAGAGACGTGTCCCTTTGGTAGAACAGTGAGGTACAGGAAAACAATTACTGAGAACCATAAGTACCCCAATAAGGGATGTCTTCCTACAAGGTTTCTGGCTTTGGGTTTATGGGTATAAGTGCCAAAAGCTGGCATTTATACCAAAAAAAAGTCATGAAAAAGCAGTGTATAAGAATAATCTCTGTTGGTCCTTTCTCATGTACAACTATCACTTCTTCCTCACTTGGTTTATAATGTTCTTACAAGTAATTCCCTTTTTCAAACACCACCAGATAGAAGTTAAGAAGGAAATTTCCATTTAACTATATAAGAAATGATTCTCTTAACCAATTATTTAAAAAGCACAGGAAGATAAATATTTGCCATGCCCAAGTAATATCAATACTGGATTAAAAAATTTGACATAGTAGGTATATATTTCTATAAACTAGCCAGTATCACTATTTTGTCCTTAACAATGGAAGCAACATTTGTACTTTTAGAGAATATAGCAAAATTCTTTCTTTATAATTAAGTAGAGACATATTCTTTCTTTTTTTTTTTAGATTTTTCAAGGCAATGGGGTTAAGTGGCTTGCCCAAGGCCACACAACTAGGTAATTATTAAGTGTCTGAGGTCGGATTTGAACCCAGGTACTGCTGACTCCAAGGCAGGTGCTCTATTCACTGTTCCACCTAGCCTCCCTTGAGACATATTCTTTCAATGAAATTTTGTAAGCTTTAGTTTTAGTTTTCCCTCTTCAAGTGATAATCTTAAAGGGAAGAATTAGGCAATAATTTAATATATTGAAGGAGAGGTATAGAAAATCTTCTCATTTATGCAAATGTTTTAATAATTATGGTAATTGAGGGTAACATTGGCATAAATACACATTGCTTATCCATTTCACTATAGTACTTAAGAAGAAGGATTATGTTGATCTGGAAAACATTTCCTTTATGTATAATTACTTATAAACATCTTTATTATCTATAGTTACTTGTAAAATATTATAAACTCAGGTTTCTAGAAGAAATGATTCAGATAAAATTTGGATTCTTGTTCAGTATTTATATCCATCCAAAATCATAATATGTAATGATAGGAGTGTGTGGACTCAAAATGTAAGAGAAGAGGGTTGCTTTGAGAGAAAGTAGAATAAATTGCAGCAAAGTCAGAAAGAAACTCTAAAGAAGGAAAAAGCCAGAAACTTTATTTACTTTATCAGCATAAGACCTTTACAGGATTTGAAATTTTAAAACTATATAGAACAATTTACCAAGAAATTTCTAGAGTTATATAGATATGTATATCTTTCTGTTTACTTATTATTTACATATGCATACATGTATATACAAAATGCATACATAAAGCAGGAAAGAGGCATTTTAAAAATGAGTTCTGAAAGTTTATAAATGGATCAGTCCATTAAAAAATAAAATTACATTATAGTGTCTTAATGGAAATTAGTGCTGACCCTGAAGTCAGGAGGACCTGACATCAAATCTTATCTCAGACACTTACTGATTGCCTTGCATCTAGGGCCATCTCCAGTTGTCCTGATTCATGTCTGACCATCAGACACAAATGACTCTGGAGGAAAAATTGAAGTTAGTGACTTAGCACAGCACTTCCCTCACTCAAATCCATTTCACATGCATGTCATGACATCACCTCCCTGACTAACCTCAAAGAAAGGTAATCTTTGATGTTAAAATTCCACCTCTGACACATATTGACTGAGTGATCTCAGGCAAGTCACTTAGCATCTCAGTTTACTAAGTAACCCTCTAAGACTGCATCTTGTAAAGAAAATGTCAACTTGAATTTGTAGAGGGGGTTTCACTTTAGACTTCCTTTTAACAAATCAAGTCCAGCCCTATCTCCCATTCCTTCAATGACTTAGACATTGTTTTAGGCTCTAGACAAGAAGCAGATGATACTGTCTAGATTAGAATCATCTCCTCCCAACTAAAATAAGAGAATATTCTTAACTTCTTGACCTTCCCTTGATAGGCAGCTAGATGGCACAATGGATAGATCTCTGGTCTCGGAGCCAGGAGAACAGGAGTTCAAATCAAACCTCAGATACATGACACTTACTTAGTTGTATGACCTTGAGCAAGTCACTTAACCCTGTTTGCCTCACATCCCAGGCCATCTCCAATTGTCCTGATTCATATCTGGCCACTGGATCCAAATAACTTTGGAGGAGAAAGTGAGGCTGGTGACTTAGTACAGCATTCCCTCACTCAAATCCAATTCATTTGTTTGTCATGGCATCACCTCCCTGATGGTCTTCTTCAAGAATGAAAAGCAAACATCCTCAACATCCCTATTCCTGAGGTTTTTGACTTAAGGAGTGAAGCAAATAGAGAAGTATGAGAAGAAATATAAAGATCAAAATGTAATGAAAATAATATTAGTGATTGTAATTACATTTATCTAATTAGTTAATGGTATTGGTTGGTGAGTTTCTGTTTTCTTCTTTTTTAGGTTTTTTTTGCAAGGTAATGGGGTTAAGTGGCTTGCTTAGTTTCTGTTTTATTCTATGTCTATTAGGGTAAGTAAAAGTTAGATCAATGTCTATTGCACTTGAGCATATAGAAGGGTATTCTCCATAATGAAATTAACCTCATTGAAAAATTGCCAAAAACTGAGTAGCCAGCATGGAGAGGAAAGTTGGTTGTCATTCTCTGACAGAAGTCAGTCATGGGCTCTAGCCAAGAAAACTATTAATAAGAAAACCACTTACTCTTTTCCAAGTGTATATGGACTTAAACCCATTGCCTTGCAAAAAAAAACCCAAAGCAAAAGTAAAATGTATATGGAAAGCATAGAGAAATATATAAACTTCACAATTTTGTGGTTTAAAAGATACTAAAAATTACTTATGTATACACCAACAAAAAATACTCTGTCTCAGAGGAGAGGAAAAGTTGTTAGGAGAGATTAACTAAAGACATCTCAGTTGTCTTCTCAGGGCACAGGAGTGGGAAGTGTATGAGAACCTCTCAAGGCTTTTCAAAATTGAAAGTCAACACTCATGATGATTTGTATGGAAAATCATGATTACACTAAAAAAATACAGAAAACAATGATAACAATGTTTATGTTTGGCTAGTCAAAATGACAGAGAAAAGGCAGGGACTCATCTGAACTCTCCCAAATTCTCTACCAAACCATTTTAAATAGCTCCTCAAAACAAAATCTGGGGTGATAAAATCCAGAAAATGACAGAGTAAAACATTTTTCAACCTAAGACAACAAGAAAAGTCTATGATAATAGGCTGAGAGTAGAGTCCAGTGCACCATAGACAATAAGAGGGATAGGAAATAAGTCAGAAGGAGATTACATGATCCCTTTGCTGACAATGTTGCATTGCCTATACTTGGATCTGATTCTCAGAACCAAAGTAAGGCAGAGCATTAACAAGGAAAGGGTGCAGTCACAGAATGTCCTTTGCTGGAAATAGGAGGACTCTGCCCATACTTAGTTTAGAGTCCCAGTCCCAGGATCAGGAGGAGCAATAATACCCAAGAACCTACAATTCAGGGGAACTGAAATACAGGTCACAATTATAGTGTTTTTGATTGCTAAAAGACCAGAGCATAGGCCAGAAGAGTTGTAAATACACTTCTGATTAGGTCATACAACTTGAAAGAAGTAAAAACTTACAGATTCCCAGAACTAACTCTGAAAACAGCTGCATGGAAAACCTGAACCTTAGAACAATGCTCCCTCTACCATTGGAACAATGACAAACCGTAATATAATCTTATATCAAGAAATAAACAGAAAAAAGCATCAGCCAATAAAAAAAATCCTAACCTTAGAAAATTAATAAGGAGAAAGAAGAGATCAAAGCAAAATTTATAAGATAAAAACAAAGTCAAAAATACTACACCTAGATTCTCAAAAAAGCTGAAGTGGTTTCAGGGCATGGAAAGGATCAAAGAGGATTTTAAAAATCAAATTAGAAAAGTAGATGAGAAAAAAATCAAGAAAGATGCAAGTAAATCATGAAAACTTGTGTCATCAACTTGGTAAAATAGGCACAAAATATACAAGAAAATAACATTTTAAAAACATAACAAGAGAAAATAACACTTTAAAAATAGTATAGGTCAAATAATAGGAAAAGTCAAAGATATCCAATGAAGACAAGAATGCCTTAAAAACAGAAAAAAACTGGAAAAAGATATGAAAAAGTTTGCTAAACAAAAATAACTGTATAAAAACACAATTAACCAAATGGAAAAGGAGGTACAATAAATTAACTGAAGAAAATAATTCTTAAAAAATTAGAATGAGACTAATGATTCCATGAAATATCAAAAAAAATAATAAATAAAAATCAAAAGCCTGAAAAATAGATAAAAATTGAATGCCTCTTGGGAAGAACAACTGAACTGGAAAATTGATCTCAGAAATCTTTCTTGATAGTCTAAGAACCAAAAGGTAAAGTAAAAAATTATAAGAATCAACTGATTACTTTTGAAAAAGTTCCCAAAATGAAAACTCCCAGAAATATTATAGTCAAATTCCAGAGCAACCAGATTAAGGGAAAAATAATGCAAGCAAACATGAAGAAATAGTTCAAAAATTGTGGAGGCACAATCAAGATAAAACAAGATGACACAAGATTTAATGATTTCTACACTTAAGGAATAGAGAACTTAGAATATATTATTCCACAGGCAAAAGATTACAATCAGGAATAATCTAAGCAGCAAGTATAATCCTTCAAGAGGAAAATGGATATTAAGTGACATAGAGGAATTTCATGCATTCCTGATGAAAAGACCAGAGATGAAAAGAAAATCTGACTTTTAAATGTAAGACTCAAAGAAGGATAATATGGTAAAGTGAAAAGAGAAATCATAAGCAATTCAATAAAGTTAAACTGTTTGCATTGTTACATGGAAAAATGATACTTGCAATTCCTATTTTTTTCTCATTATTAGGGCAGTTTAAAGGAATCTCTGTAGGGGCAGCTAGGTGGCACAAGGGATAGTAATAGTTTCTGTGCCACTGGAGTCAGGAGGACCTAACTTCAAATCCAGGCTCAGAGACTGATACTTACTTAGCTGTTGGACCTTGGGCAAGTCACTTAACCACAGTGCCTTGCAAAAAACCCAAACAAATAAATGGAATATAAATAAATAGAAGGCACAGGTGCATTGGATATGATGGAATGGTTTTCTAAAACAATAGCAGGTATAAAAAGGAATGCACTGGGAGTAGGGGAAAATGGGAGACATAATGGGATCAATTATCTCACATAAAATAGAAGCAAAGAGTCTTCCATATTGAAGGAGAATATGCTGGAGGTAGAGGATGAGCTCATGAATCTTAATCTCTGGCTCAAAGACGAACACTAAATTAAGCAGAGAAATCTATCTTACCTTACAGGAACGTAGGAGAAAGGGATAAGGAGGATGATAGAAGGGAGCATGGTTTGGGGGAGAAAATAGTCAAAAGAAAAAAAAAACCTGTTGAGATGGGCAAGATGAAAAGAAAGAGATATTAGAACTAGAATAAATGGGATGGTAGGGGAAGGATAGAGGGGAAAACAACAAGTATAACAGTAAGAAAAATTACAGCAAGTGTCTTAAATAAAGGTCTAATTTTTCAAATATATAAAGAAAATAGTTAAATTTATGAAAATAAGTATCACTCCCAATTGATAAATGATAAATGATATGATGAAGTAATTTTAAGAAAATTAATCACAACTGTCATCATGTAAAAATGTTCTAACTCACCATTGATGAACGAAGTAAAAATTAAAACAACTCTGAGATACACACACACACACACACACACACACACACACACACACACACACACACACACACACACATACACATACACATATATATATCAGATTAGAAAACATGATAGAAAAGGAAAATAAATGCTGGGAAGGAATATGGAAAAAAAAATTAGGTCACTAAAGCACTGTTTTGAAGTTGTGAACTAGTTTAAGCATTCTAGAGAATAATTTGAAAGTATGCCCAGTGATATAAACCTCTGTATAGCCATTGAGCCAACAATGCCACTATTAGTTCTCTATCCTAAAAAGATAGGAAAAAAGAAGGCTGAGGACCTATATAGTAATTCTTTAAGTTATGGCAAAAAATTGGAAATTATTTCAGGGGCAGAGGCAAGATGGTGGGGTAAAATTAACATGGTCCTGGAGCTTTTCCCTACCAAAGATGAATGTCTGACATACAAGCCACAGATATCACAAGGAAGAAGATTCGAAGAAGTTTTTGAGGGAAGACATCATGGAAGATTTTCATTAAAGATAACTCTTTGGGAAAAAGGAAAAGTAAAGCCAAGTGGGGCAGGAGAACAGGGAAAGCCAGCAGGGGGCTTTAGTCACAGTGCAATCCAAGTTCTGAATGTTTAAGAACAACAGAGGTCCCAACAGCTAGATAGTAAACCAGTTGGGAGTATTCCAACTCCAAACAAAGTCTGAATCCTGGGAACACTGGGGTAAAAGACAGCACTGGGTCAGGAACAAATCACTGCTAAGTCAGAGCCTGGACATAAAGGAGGAGACAAAACTTTGCGAAGGCAACATCTTAATATCTTGGCCAACTACCTCATTCCCAGCCAAAAAAAAAAAAAAGGTTTGGATCTATACTTCCTAAACCCCAGGAACAGAGCTAAAACAAGAAGATGAACAGAAAAACTAAAAGAGTGTGCACTACTAAAAAAACTACTTTACAGATAATTGTGACAGCAATGCCATGTCTGAAGAAGGAATCAGTGAAAAACAAGGGAAGTATCAATACACTATATAAATTGGATTCAAATAAAAAAGCTCATTGAAGAGCTTGAAAAATCTTAAGAAGAAACAAAGAAGAAAAATAGAAAAAAGAAATGAGTGTCATATAGGAAAATTATGAAAAATTGACTAATCAACTCTGTTAAAAGTAAAAATAACTACTGGAAAAGGAAACATTAAAGCTAATTGAAGAAAAGAAAACCCTGAAAATTAGAATTGAGTAAAAAAATCCAATGAATATTCCAGACTACAAGATTCCATCAAACAAAATAAAAAGGCTGAAAAAAATTGAAGAAAATGTAAAATAACTTTTAGAGAAAGCAAATGAATTGGAAAATAAACCTGGGAGAGACAATGTATGAGTTGATAGACAAGAAAGCCTATAAAAAAAAGAATATTGAAAATGTCATGTAGGAAATTATAAGGGAAAATTGTCCAAATCTATTAGAACAAAACCCCTCCAGAAAGAGGCCCCCCCAGGATAAAAACTCCAAGTTGTTATAGCCAATTTCTAGAACTCTAAAATAAAGGAGAGAATATTGTAAGCAGCAAAAAGAAAACAATTCAAATACAAAGGAAGTACAGACTCGCATAGGACCTATCAACTTCAACATTAAAGGACAGGAAGACCTGGAACACAATATATGAGACAGCAAAGGACTTGACATTACAACCCAGAATGCAGTACCCTGCAAATTTCAGCAAATACGATCAGAGAAAAAAAGATGGATGTTCAACAAAATAGAGGACTTCCACAATTTCTTGATTCAAAAATCAGAACTTAACAGAGAATTCAATCACCAAATACAATAATCAAGAGTTGAATAAAATGTAAATGAAAAGGGGAATGAAAAAAAATAAAGCAAATGTTGGTCAAGACCATAAAACTCAATACGATCTAAAGGGAAAGCTATAATACTTCTAATTCTTTAGAACTTTATTTCTCTTAGGATAATTAAAGGGTCTAATATAATTGAAGAGAATGGAATTAAAGGATATGGGTATAGTTGGTCTACTATTTCCATTGAAGAGGGTCAATATGTCATTACTATATTTGAGACAAAAAAGCCCTGTAGAAAAACAGGGAAATTAACTTTAAAATTAGATGTCTCATTTTAATTTTACTGTAATTCGATTGTGCTTAGGACTTTGTCTAATCAAGGCATTATAGATTGGAAGTCCTGAGTCAGTGTCTTTGTAACTTTCAATTATTTTTAAAGTTCTCTAGGAAGACCTTCAGAATCTTCCAGTACTTAGTGATCTTTGAGACTCCTGCAGTTAATTAGATCAGGAATTGACTTATAACTTGCTTTACTTAATAAAAGGTTAAATACTCTGTATGGGGAATGGGGGTAAAGCCTAAGAGAAAACTGATCTTACTTCACTTAAAAAGGAGTTAAGTACCCTGGGTGGGGAGGAAGGGTAGATAAGTGTAAGGGAAAATAGCCCTTTTTTCACCTAACAAGGGATTAAGTACCCTGACCCTGAGTGGGGAAGCGGAGGGGGTTTAAAGTGTGAGAGAAAATAAGACTGGGGGGAGGGGAACAAATAGTTAATGAAATAATAAGGTTTGGGATGATTCTTTGGCTCATGAGGAGGATTGTGTGTACTTGAAAGATACTTGAAAATGGGGTAAAGTAAAAATTATTTTAATTATAATTTGATATAATTTGAAACAATGCTGCTCATCAAGTAATCAATCAAACAATCTGTGATGATAACTTTCAAACTGATTAATGATACCTGATAACAGAGTGATAAATAATATCAAAGGAAGAGGCACAAAGATTTATTTTAGAGGGAAAGAAGGGAGAATGTGAACACTGTGTAAACTGTTTTCAATAGATTTAGCCCAGAGAAGGAATAATATACATTCCTACTTGGAATTAAAATTCTACCCTAATATACAGGGAAGGGGGGGACTGGGAAAGGAAAAAGTGAGGAAAGAGGGGACTGATAAAAGGGAAAGGGAGGGTATAAGTGAAAATAAACTGAAAGTTGAATTTTTAAAGAAAAGTCAAGGGGGAAAGGTAGTAAAATTTTGATGAGGAGGAGGAAAAAAGAAAGAGAAAATTATAAATTGAGAAAAATGGCATGGAAGGAAATAGAAAATTAGTAATTAACTCTAAATATGAATAGGATGAGCTGTATTTTAACTCTAAATATGAATAGGATGAACTTTCTCATAAAACAGAAATGGATAGCAGAATGGATTATAAACAAGAATACTACAATATGTTGTTTACAAGAAATACATTTGAATCAGAGAGATGCCAATAACATAAAGGTGAATGACTGGATCAAAATATATTATGCCTCAGCTGAAATAAAAAATTTCAAAGGTGGTGATCCTAATTTCAGAGAAATTAAAAGGAAAATAAAACTCATTAAAAGGGATAATGAACGGAACTACAACTTCTGAAAAGACATCAATAGTAATGTAGCTATATCCTTACTAAATATGTATGCACTTAGTGGTATAGCATCCAAATGCCTAGAGGAAAGGTTGAGTAAATTACAATGAGACTTATACAGCAAAACTTTAATAGACCTCAATCTCCCTCTCTCAGAAGTAGATAAATCTAACAAAAAGTAAACCAGAAGGAAGTTAAGAAGGAGAATGAAATCTTAGAAAACAGAAGACAGGATGTTCATCTGGAGAAAACTTAATGGGGATAAAAAAAGAATGTAGCTTTTCTGGGCAGTGTATGGCACCTATAACAACACTGACCATTTACTAGGGCACAAAAACCTTAGAACCAAATACAGAAAGGAAGAAATAATAAATACACACTTCTCAGAACATGATGCAAAAAAAAAATTACATGTAATAAACGTTCATGGAAAGATAAACCAGAACTAATTGGAAATTAAATAACTTTTACTTAAATAATAGGTGGATCAAATAGCAAATAATAGATATAATCAATAATTATAATTCAAGAAAATGATAATAATAATAATAATGATAAGGCATACCAAAATTTATGGGATGCAACCAAGACAGTTTGCAGGGAAATTTTATATCTTTAAATGCCTATATGAATAAAATAGAGAAAGAGGAGATAAATGAATTTGGTACACAACTTAAATAGCTAGGAAAAGAACAAATTAAAGATCCCAATTAAATCCCAAATTAGAAATTGTGAAAATCAAGAGATAGACTAATAAAACTGAATGCAAGAAAACCATTGATATCATAAATAAAACTGAGATTTGGTTTTATGAAAAAGCCAATAAAATAGATAAACCTTGCTTGATCTGCTTTTTTTAAAAAAGAAAGAAGATAACCAAACTACCAGTATCAAAAATGAAAAGTGAGTTAACCACCAATGAGGTGGAAATTAAAGAGATAATTAGGAGTTACTTTGCTGAACTGTGTGCCAAGCAATTGGATAACCTGAGTGAAATGAATATTGACAAAAATAAAAACTACCCAGATTAATATAAGTGGAAATAAATGACTTACATAATGCCATTTCAGAAAATTAATTGAAGAAACCATCAATAAATTCCCTAACACAAAAGTTCCCAGGTCCAGATGAATTACAAGTGAATTCTAACAAAATTTTAAAGAACAATTAATTCCTATTCTTCACAAAATATTTTAAAAAATAGAAGAAGAAGAATTTCTATCAAACTCCTTTTATGACACCAACATGCCTAAACAAGGAAGAACCAAAACAAAGAAAAATATAGATCAATCTCACTAATGAATACTGATTCAAAAATCTTAAATAAAATTTTTAAAAATGAGACTAGAGCATACTATTACTAGGATAATTCATCATGATCAGGTAGGTTTTATATTAAGTAGCAGAGTCATTCAACATAGGAAAACACTCAACATAATTAATCAAAGTGATAGGAAAAGCAACAGAAATCATATGACTCCCTATAGATGCTGAAAAAGCCTTTGATAAAATACAACATTTATTTCTATTAGAAACACTAGAAAGTTTAGGGATAAATGGAATTTTCTTGAAAATAATAAACAATATTTATCTAAAAACAATCAAGAAATATTATAAGTGATGGGAATAAATTTAGAGCATTTCCAATAAAATCAGATGTGAAACAAGAATGCCCATCATCACGATGACTATTCAACATAGTATTCAAAATGCTAGTTGTAGCAATAAGAAAAGAAAAAGAAATTGAAGGAATCAGAATTGGCAATGAGATACACAGCTTTCACTCATTGCATGTGATATGATGGTATAGAGAACCCAAGAAAATTATCTAAAAGCATCTTGAAACAAAAACAGCAAAGGAGCAGAATATAAAATAAACCCACATAAATCATCAGTATTTCTATATATGAAGAACAAAACACAAGAGAAAGAGATAGAAAGAGAAATTCCATTTAAAATAACTATAGAAACATTAAATACTTGGGCATCTAAATCCCAATCCAGAAACAGAATGAACACAAATCTGAAGCCTTTCTCACCCAAATAAATTCAGATCTACATATTTGGAAAATGTCAAATGCTCATGGTTAGCTCAAGGTAATATAATAAAAATGGCAATTCCTTTTTAAATTTTTTTAAATTTTGTTAATTTATTAATTAATTTTTGAATTTTACATTTTCCCCCTGTTCTTGCTTTTCCATCCCCCATCCCCCACAGAAGGCAATCTAATAGTCATTATATTGTTTCCATGCTACACATGATCTAAGTTGAATGTGCTGAGAGAAAAATCATATCCTTAAGAAAAAAATAAAATATAAGAGACAGCAAAATTACATAAGATAATTTTTTTTAATTAAATTAAAAGTAATGGGTTTTGGTCTTTGTTCAAACTCCACAATTCTTTCTCTGGATACAGATATATTCTCCATTACAGAAACCCCAAAATTGTCCCTGATTTTTGCACTGAAGGGATGAGCAAGTCTATCAAATTTGACCATCACCCCCATGACGCTGTTAGGGTGTACAGAGTTTTTCTGGTTCTGCTCATCTCACTCAGCATCAGTTCATGTAAATCCTTCCAGGCTTCTCTGAATTCCCATCCCTCCTGGTTTCAAATAGAACAAAAGTGTTCCATAACATATATATCCCATGATTTGTTTAGCCATTTCCCAAATGATGGGCATTCACTCAATTTCCAATTCTTTGCTGCCACAAACAGAGCTGCTATGAATATTTTTGTACAAGTGATGTTTTTTTTTACCATTTTAAGTCATCTTTCCACGGTATAGACCCAGTAGTGATACTGCTGCATCAAAGTGCATGCACATTTTTTACTGCCCTTTGGGCATGCTTCCAAATTGCCTTCCAGAAAGATTGGATGAGTTCACAGCTCCACCAACAATGCATTAGTGTCCCAGATTTCCCACATGCCTTCCAACATTGATCATTGTCCATTCTAGTTATATTGATCAGTCTGAGATGTGTGAGGTGGTACCTGAAAGCTGCTTTAATTTTCTTTTCTCTAATCAGTAATTATTTAGAGCAATTATTCATATGACTATGGATCACTTTGATTTCCTCATCTGTTAATGTAAGCAAAATATCTACTTTGTTTTTAATGATGTTCTTCATCTCTACCTTGGTCATAAACTGCTTCCCTTTCCATAGATCTGACAAGCAAGCTATTCCTTGATCTCCTAGTTTGCTTATAATATTTCCTTTTATGTCTAAATCTTGTATCCATTTTGGTATAGGGTATGAGGTGTTGGTCTAATCCAAATTTCTGCCATACTAACTTCCAATTTCCCCAACAGATTTTACTGAACAGAGAGTTTTTAATCTCAGAAACTGGACTCTTTAGGTTTATCAAATAGCAGATAATAATATCCATTTCCTGCTATCTCTTTTGTACGTAGTATATTCCACTGATCCACCACTCTGTTTCTTAGCCCATACCAGACAGTTTTGATGACTGATGCATTGTAATATAATTTTAAATCTTATAGGGCTAAATCATCTTCTTTTGCACTTTTTTTCCATTAAATCCCTGGAAATTCTTGACTTTTTATTTCTCCACATGAATTTACTTACAATGTTTTCTAACTCACAGTAATTTTTGAAATTATGATTCTTAGGGCACTAAATAAATATTTTAATTTAGGTAGAATTGTCATTTTTACTATAGTAGCTCAGCCTATCCATGAGCAATTGATATTTCCCAGTTATTTATATCTGATTTTAATACTGTGAAAAGTGCTTTGAAATTGTTTTCATAGATTTTCTGAGTCTTCCTTGGCAAATAGACTCCCAAGTATTTTGTATTGTCTGAAGTTACTTTGAATGAGATTTCTCTTTCTCGCTCTTGCTGCTATATCTTGCTAGTCATAGATAGAAATGTTGAGCATGAAGGTCTATTTTATATCTTGTGACTTTGCTAAAGTTCCTCATTGTTTAAAGTAGTTTTTTTAGATGATTTTTTTAGAATTTTCTAGGTATAACAAGCCATCTGCAAAGATTGAGAATTTTGTCTTTTCCCAATTCTAATTCCTTTAATTTTTTTTCTTTTCTTATTGCTGAAGTTAACATTTCTAAAATGTTATTGAATAGTAGTGGTGATGACGGGCATCCTTGTTTCACCCCTGATCTTATTGGGAATAACTCTAGCAACTCCTCATTGCATATCATTGCATATACTGCTTGTTGATGGTTTCAGATAGATACCACTTATTAATCTGAGGAGGAATCCATTTATTACTACACTCTGTAGTGTTTTTAATAGGAATATATGCTGTATTTTGCAAAAGTTTTTTCAGCACTTATTGATATAGTCATATGATTTCTGATAGGTTTGTTATTGATATAATCAATTATACTAACAGTTTTCCTAATACTGAACCAACCCTGCATTCCTGGTATAAATCCTACTTGGTCATAGTCTATTATCCTAGTGATAACCCCCTTGTTAATTTCATTTAAACATTTTGTTAAGATTTTATTTAAGATTTTTTCATCTATATGCATCAGGGGGATAGGTCTATAATTTTCTTTCTCTGTTTTGACTCTTCCTGATTTAGTTATCAGCACAATATTTGTGTCCTAACAAGAGTTAGGCCGAGTTCCATCTTCACCTATTTTTCCAAAAAGTTTATATAGAATTGGAACCAATTGTTTCTTAAATGTTTGATAGAATTCAATGGTGAATCAATCTGGCCCTGGAGATTTTTTTTATTAGGGAGTTCAATAATGGCTTGTTGAATTTCTTTTTTTCTGAGATAGGGTTATTTAGGTATTTAATTTCTTCTTCATTTAACCTGTGCAACTTATATTTTTTTAAATATGCATCCATTTCACTTATATTATAAAATTTATTGGCATTCATTTGGACAAAATAATTTCAAATTATTACTTCAATTTCCTCCTCATTGCTGGTGATTTCACCTTGTTCATTTATGATTCTAGCAATTCAGTTTGCTTCTTTTTTAAATCAAACTGACAAAGGGTTTATCAATTTTATTGTTTCTTTTCATGAAACCAACTGAGTCTTATTTATTAGTTCAATAGTTTTCTTTTGATTTTATTAATTTATTTTTTTTTTTAGAATTTTTATTTGATATTTAATTCGGTCTTTTTAATTTGTTCATTCTCTAAATTTTTTAGTTGAGTGTTCAGTTCATTGACTTCCTCTTTCACTAATTTATTCATATAAGCTTTTAAAGATATGATATATCCCCTGCCAACTGCTTTGACTATATCCCATAAGCTTTGGTATGTTGTTTTGTTATTATCATTATCTAGGCTGAAATCATTAATTCTTTTTATAATTTGTTGTTTGATCCACTCATTCTTTAAAATGAGGTTATTTATTTCCCAATTAGTTTTAGATTTATCTCTCCTGGTCCATTATTACACATGATTTTTTTTTTTGCATTATGATCTGAGACGGATGCATTTCACTATTTCTGCCTTTGATTGTTAGATTTTTTTCCTTAGTACATGGTCAATTGTTTTGTGTAAGTGCCATGTGCTGCAGGAAAAAAAAATGTATATTCCCTTCTATCCCCATTCAGTTTTCTCCAAAGGTGTATCATGCCTCAGTTTTCTAACAATCTATTTATATCTTTAACTTCCTTCTCTTTTATTTTATAGTAAGATTTAGCTAAATTTGAGAGCAAGAGGTTGAAGTCTCCAACCAGTAAAGTTTTGCTGTCTATGTCTTCCTGTAACTCATTCAATTTGTCTTCTAAGAATTTGGATGTTATACCATTTTGTCCATATATATTTAGTATTAAAATGTCTTCATTGTGTATGGTACCTTTTAGGAGGATATAGTTTTCTTTCTTATTTCTTTTAGTGAGATCTATTTTTGTAGCTGCTTTTTCTGAGATAAGGATTGCTACCCCTGCTTTTTCAATTCAGTTGAAAAAACATATATTTGACTCCAATCTTTACCTTTATGCATCTCTCTTCTTCAAATGAGTTTCTTGTAATCAGCATACTATAGGATTCTGGTTTGTAATCCAGTCTGCTATTTGCATACATTTTATGGGAGAATTCATCCCATTCACCTTCAAGGTTATACTTACTAGCTCTGTATTGCCTTCCATGCTATCTTCCTTCTGTTTGTATTTTCCCCATTTTTTCACTTCATCCATATTCCCCAGTGATTTTTTTCTGAATAACACTGCCTTCAGTGTATTTTCCCTCTTATATCCAACCCCCTCTCCTTTCCCTTTTCCCTTTGCCGCTTCTTCTTCCCTTCCGTTAGTTCCTCTTTTCCTCTCCTCCCCCTTTCCCCTTTTAACGCTTGAAGGGTAAGATAAGTTTCTTAACTTAACTGAGTGTGTGTATGTTAACTTTAGGCCAAGTCTGATAAAAGTAAGATTTAACTGGTTCTCAACTCCTCCCTTCTTCCCCTGTAATGCAATATGTCCTTTGTACCTCTTTATGTAATGTGTTTTACCCCATTAAATCTCCTCCATCCTCCTGTCTCTTTACTGTCCTCCTTTTTTAAGGTGATATTGGTTATAAATCATCCTATTAGAGTCATGGTTAGGTCATGAGTGTCCATTATTTCTGGCTAATTATATTCTCTCTAATAGAGTTACAATTCTCAAGAGTTATGAGAGTCTTTTACCAAGGTAGGGATATGACTAGTTTCATCGTATTGTATAGCAGTTTTTTTACACCCTTCCTTTTTTGCCTTTTCATGTGTGTCTTGGGTCTCTTGTTTGAAGTCCAAATTTTCTATTTAGCTCTGGTCTTTTCATCAGAAAGTGTTGCAAATCCCCTATTTCATTTAATGTCTACCTTTTCCCCTGACAGAGAAGTCTCAGCTTTGCTGGATAGTGAATTCTTGGGTACATTCCAAGATCTCTTGCTCTTTGGAATATCACATTCCAGGCCCTTCAATCTTTTAATGTTGATGCGTTTAGGTCCTGTGTAATGCTTACTATGGCTCCTTGGTATCTAAATTGTTTCTTTCTGGACAGTTGCAGGATTAGCTCTTTTATCTAATACTTCTGGAATTTGGCCACAACATTATTCCTTAGTGTTTTCATTTTGGAATCTATTTTCAGAGGTGGTCGATGTATTCTTTTAATGACTGTTTGCCTTATGGTCCCATGATATCAGGGCAATTTTCCATCATGAAATTCTGTAATATTGAGTCTAGGCTTTATTTTTTGTCTTCAATATTTTCAGTGAGCTTAATGATTCCTAAGTTGTCTCTCTTAGATCTATTCTCAATGTCAGTAGCTTTTCTGATGAGGTAGTTTACATTTTCTTCTTTTTTTTAATTTTTTTGGTTCTGTTTACCAGATTCTTGTTGTTTCATGAAGTCTTTAGTTTCCACAGACTATTTTTAGTCCTCATTCTATTTTAAGAGAAGAATTTTCTTCATTTACATTCTGCAATTCCTTTTCCTATTGGTCAATTCGATTTTTAAAATAGTTTTCCATTTGTCAAATTGAGGTTTTGAAAGAATCATTTTCTTTTTGCATTTGTTCAATTGTATTTCCCTTGGATTTGTTTTCTTGTTGCAAGGTGTTAAATTTCTCTTGGCTTTCTTTTCCCAAATTTTTCAACTGATGTTTAAACTCCTTTCATACTTCTTGAAAGGGAGTATTTTTAGGCTGGAGACCAATTTATATTTTCCCTTAGAAGTTCTAGATCTCTCTGATTTAGGGTCTTTGCTTCCTGGGTAATTTTCTATAGACCCTGCTTGGTGCTGGCTTTTCTTCATTTTCCTTACATCTTGTGTTGGGGAAGGGCCTGGTTCACAGTCCTTTGCTTTTGAGGTCCCTAGGAGCTTTGGTCTCTGGGTTTAGTAACTCTAAGTGGGCTGGCCAGTAGGGTTGTTGGTTGCTTTCTCTGGAGTACCTGTGACCTTGATTTGAGGCCCACTACCTAGGCCTTGAGGGAATAGGTGTCACTGCTGAATACTAATATCATTGAACAATATAGGCTGGGTCCTGGGGAGAGAATGTTAATCTCCCTCTTCTGCTCAGGGAGTTCTGGGGCCCAATCCTGAGCTTGGAGTTGGGGGTGGGTGGGCTGTTACTGTGCTTCTTGTGGGAAGAGCACTCTGCTAAAATTAAAGTATGGATTCATGGTCCTCCAGACTATCTGAGCCAATCAGATTGATGTCCAGTCACACTCTACAACTCTCTGTGCTGGAACTCGCCTACCAGCCCCACTGGAGCTCCCCAGACTGCAGCTCCCACAGTCAAAGCTTCTGCTGTTGTCATAGTCAAAACCTCCATGGTTGATCTTAGGTTAGTCTGGGTCTCACTCTACCCCCACTAGCTCTCAACTCTCTGCCCCCAGTTCACCCACAATCCCTGGAGACAGACCTTGGTGGTAAATTTCTTCTCCTAGTATTTTTTTCTGGGTTTTGTTGATCAAATTTCTCTTAAGAGGCTTGTTTCATATTTCTTATGAGGGAAAGCCAGGAGACCTTAATACAGTGTCTGTCTTCTTTCTACCATCTTCTAAAAATGGCAATTCTATGCAAATTAAATTGCTTATCCAGTGCCATACCAATCAAAATGCCAAATGACTACATTACTGAGGTAGAAAAAATAGTAACAAAATTCATCTCAAGCAGCATAATATCAAGAATAGTAAAGGAACTCATGAAAAAAATGTAAAGGTAGTTGGCCTAGCTCTACCAAATCTATATACTATAAATCAGCAATCTTCAAAACTGCCTGGTGGGGCGGCTAGGTGGCGTAGTGGATAAAGCACCGGCCTTGGAGTCAGGAGTACCTGGGTTCAAATCCGATCTCAGACACTTAATAATTGCCTAGTGTGTGGCCTTGGGCAAGCCACTTAACCCAATTTACCTTGCAAAAACCTTAAAAAAAACTGCCTGGTACTGGTTAAGGAACAGAGCAATGGATAAGTGGATTTGGATAGGGTCAAAAGAAACTGCTGTAAAAGACTACAGCAAACTACTTTTTGACAAACCCAAAGATATAAGCTTCTGGGATAAGAACTCATTATTTAACAAAAATTGTTGGGTAAATTGCAAAATAGTATGACAAAAACCAGGCTTAGATCCAAACATCACACCCTATACCAAAATAAAGTCAAAATGGGTACAGAATTCAGACATAAATAGTGACACCATAGATAAATTACTAGACCTAGAAATATTCTATCAAATCTATGAATGGTAATAGATTAATGCCCAAGCAAGAATTAGAGCACATTACAAACTGCAAATTCAATGATTTTGATTATTAAATTTAAAAGTTTTTACACTAAAAAAATCAATATTGCCAAAAATAGAATGAAAACAGAAAGCTGGGAAACAGTCTCCACAACTTGGAGTCCTGATAAAAGTCTCCTTTCTAACATATAGAGAATTGTATCAAATTGATACGGTTACAAGTCATTTCCCATCTGATAAATTGGATGTGAATAGATATGAATAGACAGTTTTCAGATGAAGTAATTAAAGCTATATATATATAATTATGTGAATTCATATAATATGAATAAATATAATCGCATGAAAAAATGCTCCAAGTCATTATTGATATTAGAAATGCAAATTAAACCAACAATGAGGTATCGCTTCATACTTACCAGATTGGCCAAGATGAGAAAAAGGAAAAATGATCAGTGGTGGAGTGGTTGTGGGAAGGTTGGGACATTGATGCATTACTGGTGGAGATCTGAATTCATTCAACCATTCTGGAGTGCAATATGGAACTATGCACAAAGAACAATCAAACTGGTTGTTCCCTTTGACCCAGCTATTCCAATTCAAGGAATGTATCCAGAAGAACTTGTAAAAAAAGGGAAAAGTCCTACATGTTCCAAAATATTCATAGCAGTTCTTTTTATAGTGGAAAATAATTGGAAATTGAGGGGATGCCCACTAATTGGAAAATGGCTAAACAAGTTATAGTACATGAATACTATGGATTGTTATTTCTCTATAAGAAACCTGAAATGGTCTCACTCTAGAGAACCATAAAATGACTTACAATATTATGCTGAGCAAAGGGAGCAGTACCAAGAAAGCAATGTAAACATTAACAACAATATAGTGAGATGAACAACCTTGATGGAAGCAGCTCCTCTCAGCAGTTCTGAGAGCTAGGACAGCTGTGTTAGACTGGCTATGGACAATGTTATCCCCATCCAGAGGAAGAAAAACAAAGCAAAGCAAAACACATACATGCAAAAATAAAATGAACAAACCTTCAGTATCTGATGAACACTTTATAAAATTATCTCTTAAGTATCTCTTTCCCTTAATCCTAATTCTTCATACTGAAAATAACTAAACTATAAACATGTGTATTGAAAATATGTATGTACAATGCTAATCTAACTGCTGC